>NC_091296.1:56048082-56055582 GCF_038502225.1 Cherax quadricarinatus
AAAGAGAATGGGTTTCAGGTGTTGGGATACGTTTGGAAGATCATTGATGTATATGAGGAAGAGCAGGGGACCAAGGACACTTCCCTGCGGAACTCCAGTATCAAGTGGCCGTGTTGTTGATGCTGTGTCTTTAATGGTGACATACTGATACCTATTAGTAAGGTAAGATTTGAAATAAGCAAGCGCATGGCCTCTTATACCGTAATGGTCAAGTTTGTGGAGTAGGATGTCGCGGTCTACTGTGTCAAAAGCTTTTCTTAGGTCAATAAAAATTCCTAGTGGATATTCCTTATTTTCCAATGTTGTGTAAAGCAGATCTAGCATTTTTATGATTGCATCATTAGTGCTTTTATTTTTCCTGAATCCAAATTGGCAGGGGATGAGTATGTTTTGTGTTGTTATAAATGAATATAGTCTCCTGTGCACGAGTTTCTCAAAGATTTTGGATAGCAATGGTAAGTTTGATATTGGCCTATAGTTGTTTAAGTCTGTAGGGTCACCACCTTTATGTATTGGTGTAACCCTTGCCATCTTGAGTAGTTTTGGGAAGGTGCTAGTTTCTAGTGACTTGTTAAAAAGTAATGAAATAGCATGAGAAAGGATATGGGCCGCTCGCTTGTACAGTAATGGTGGGACATTATATACTGTATCATCTTACATACTGTATCATCTTACATACTGTATCATCTTACATACTGTATCATCTTACATACTGTATCATCTTATATACTGTATCATCTTACATACTGTATCATCTTACATACTGTATCATCTTACATACTGTATCATCTTACATACTGTATCATCTTACATACTGTATCATCTTACATACTGTATCATCTTACATACTGTATCATCTTACATACTGTATCACCTTACATACTGTATCACCTTACATACTGTATCACCTTACATACTGTATCATCTTACATACTGTATCATCTTACATACTGTATCATCTTACATACTGTATCATCTTACATACTGTATCATCTTACATACTGTATCATCTTACATACTGTATCATCTTACATACTGTATCATCTTACATACTGTATCATCTTACATACTGTATCACCTTACATACTGTATCACCTTACATACTGTATCATCATACATACTGTATCATCTTACATACTGTATCATCTTACATACTGTATCATCTTACATACTGTATCATCTTACATACTGTATCATCTTACATACTGTATCATCTTACATACTCTATCATCTTACATACTGTATCTTACATACTGTATCATCTTACATACTGCAGACACATTCATCACCTTCAAAACTACCATTAGAAAACATCTTATCTCTCTGATACACCCCGTCAACTAACTACACGAATACCACCTGGTGGTTCACACTTACACTCACTCACCCATTTGACCATAAACAGAAATATTAATCTCAATCTTAAAATAATGAATCCTATGATACTCCAATACTGAAACTATGTACTGTGCCAAAACAAAAGCATTCACATTGCTAAACTCACAAACTAGTATTTAGTCACTTAGCCATAATACCAACTTACCTCATAATTTGTAATATTTTAAAATTAAGAATTAAACTAAGTCTGCCCGAAATGCCTAGCCATGCTAGGCGTTCTAGTGGTACACTCTGTAATCATTATTTAACTATATGTAAACCACACAACAACCAAATTCTGTAAATTCAACATTGTAATCTTTATAGAGAATAAACTTTGAATTTGAATTTGAATTGAATCTTACATACTGTATCATCTTACATACTGTATCATCTTACATACTGTATCATCTTACGTACTGTAACATCTTAAACACACTAAGTTTATTCAAGCATACACAAACACAGTTACATAGATTATCATACATAGCAGCATACGTGTAGAGAACATCAGATAATCCCAAAAAGCCAGACAAAGTGACATTTCCATTAGATATACTAGGAATAAGGTAAAATGAGTTATTTATATTTACATGTGTGTTAGCTAAAGAAAAATAAAAAATCGTTCTTCTTCCATTTCTGTCGCTACATTCATTAGGCACCTTTTGGCTGTCTTCTAGAACTGGTTCATGCTATGACTGGCTTTAATATGTGCAGGCAGTCTGTTCCATTCCTTTATTGATATACAATAAAAGGTGTTTGAAGCCTGGCCACTGACTGTGGGTACTACAAAGTTGTGCTCTCTCCCCCTAGTACTATGATTGCTTTGGTTCCCAACCTTGACAAAATTGGCAGCAAGATATTCTGGACACTGTTTGTGAGCAATTTTATAAACTTGATTTACCTTCAGTTGTTTTACTCTGTCTTCAACATTCAGCATATCCAATTGTTGTAATTCATCCTGGCCTACATGGACTCAGGTCCAGAATGAATCTTGCCATTATGTTCTGGGTGATTTGCAGTTTATCTTTCAGTGTTTTGGGTCAAGGCAGAGTACCAAGAAGAGCAAGCGTAATCCATATGACACTGTATAAGGGCTAGACATAGGGTCCTGCGAACCTCAGTAGGTAGACACTGTGCTTGTCTATACAGGAACTTCAGTCTGGCATTCACTTTCTTTACTACACTGTTCCCTATCAATTCTCCTGACATGAATGGGTCAAAGGGGATTCCCAGATATTTTACTGAGGAAACAAGTTATGGGTTCCCCATCACACCGGACATTAAAATTATTTACCCATCTCAGTTTATTCCGTTTTCCCGAAGTGTTATTACATTAGCTATATCTTGTGTGTCTTTACCTGACACTAACAGAGCACTGTCATCCACATACAGTAGGAGTTTGCACTTGACACTGATGGGCATGTCGTTTACACAACATAGGAATAATAAGGGACAGTGTGTGTGTGTGTGTGTGTGTGTGTGTACTCACCTATTTGTACTCACCTATTTGTGGTTGCAGGGGTCGATTCATAGCTCCTGGCCCTGCCTCTTCACTGATTGCTACTAGGTCCTCTCTCTCCCTGCCCCATGAGCTTTATCATACCTCGCCTTAAAACTATGTATGGTTCCCTCCTCCACTACGTCACTTTCTAGGCTATTTCACGGCCTGACTACTCTATGACTGAAGAAATACTTCCTAACATCCCTTTGATTCATCTGAGTCTTCAGCTTCCAATTGTGACCTCTTGTGTCTGTGTCCCTTCTCTGAAACATCCCGTCTTTGTCCACCTTGTCTATTCCGCGCAGTATTTTATATGTCGTTATCATGTCTCCCCTGACCCTCCTGTCCTCCATTGTCGTCAGGCCGATTTCCCTCAACCTTTCTTCGTAGGACAATCCCCGTAGCTCTGGGACTAGTCTTGTTGCAAACCTTTGCACTTTCTCTAATTTCTTGACGTGCTTGACTAGGTGTGGGTTCCAAACTGGTGCTGCATACTCCAGTATGGGCCTGACGTAAATGGTATACAGAGTCTTTAACGAATCCTTACTGAGGTATCGGAACGCTATCCGTAGGTTTGCCAGGCGCCCGTATGCTGCAGCAGTTATCTGATTGATGTGCGCCTCAGGAGATATGCTCGGTGTGTGAGGGTTCACCTGAATAATTGAAAACATTGTTATTTATTGTTCTTATTTCTTTTTCCGGAGGAAACTTTGTTTTCCTTAAAATTCCTACCTATATTTGAGCAATATATTTTCGCGAAATTTTGTTTGGCAAAGTTCAACAAGGCATAAGCTTTGGTGGTCCTTAACAACCCCAAAATAAACAACAACAATAACACGTGCAACTTGAGTATTGTCAGGAAAAACTTGAAGTTCAGTACACGTACAGAACAAGAAAAAGGTGATTTTAGTCGTAGTTTGTATTAGGGTCACGCACATATATATGTTTATATTTTTACGCCATTCGTATATAGTATGTTTTGTAGTATTTAACCTGGGATAACCATCATTTTTACTGTATCTACTCCCCTCAAGGAAGGTTCCTTGATGTTGGTGAGGGGCTCTTGATTTAGGGAATTGGATCTGTGCTCCAGTTCCCCGAATTAAGCCTGAATGCCTTCCACATCCCCCCCAGGAGCTGTATAATCCTCCGGGTTTAGCGCTTCCCCCTTGATTATAATAATAATAATAATAATAATAATAATAATAATAATAATACTGTATCTACTGTAGTGATTTTATCCCTTTCCCAGGTTAGGATAGTTTTGTTTGGATTTTTAATCCGGAAGGTTAGCCACCCAGGAAAATCCAATAAGGTCAGTGCGTTATTGGTAACTGTCTTATTTTCACTAGGGGTCCTTTAGTTAATCTCCCCCAGGATGAGACCCAAAGCTGTTGACTAATACTCAGGTACCTGGAAAAGGCTGACAAATACAATATAAAGCTATCCTTTATTGACAACGTTTCGCCCACGTACTCTTTCCCCAGGTAGATGTGTTTATGACTTGATAAAGCCCACTGTGTGGGCGAAACTGTCAATAAAGGAGGCATTATGCTACATTTGCGTCTACTTTTCCACTGTGTCTGTATTTTATACCATTCATTTCTATATAGTACCTACTTACTGCTAGGTGAACAGGAACAGCAGATGTAAGGAAACATACTCACTCAACCCAGTGTTTCCACTTGTGCCGGGATCAAACCCTGTTCCTTTAGTTGTGAGCCAAAGTCTCTGCCACTTGAATCACAAGTTCCTTGGATCAAAAGCATCTTATTGAAGGGAACTAACCCACAATTTTGAGAAGAAATTTTAGATGTTATGGTTCATCCTGGGTTAATTATGAGTTGTTTCATAAATGGTATTTTGGGTTAGACAAGATAAGATTTTGTTCAGATTTTTAATTCCAGAGGGTTAGCCACCCAGGATAACCCAAGAAAGTCAGTGTGTCATCAAGGACTGTCTGTCTTATTTCCATTGGGGTCCTTAAATCTTGTTCCCCAGGATGCAACCCAAACAAATTGACTTAACACTCGGATATCTACTTGCTTGATAAGTGAATGGGGACAACAGATGTAAGGAAATATGCCCAGTGTTTCTACCCTTCCCAGAATCAAACCACTGACACACTGTATGTGAGGTGAGAACATTGCCTACCAGGCCACAGGACTCTTATGACCAGGCCATGGGACATTTATGACCAGGCCATGGGACATTTATGACCAGGCCATGGGACATTTATGACCAGGCCATGGGACACTTATGACCAGGTCATGCATTTATGACCAAGCCATGGGACACTTCCAGGCCATGGGACACTTATGACCAGGTCATGCATTTATGACCAAGCCATGGGACACTTCCAGGCCATGGGACACTTATGACCAGGCCATGGGACATTTATAACCAGGCCATGGGACACTTATGACCAGGTCATGCATTTATGACCAAGCCATGGGACACTTCCAGGCCATGGGACATTTATAACCAGGCCATGGGACACTTAGTTGTGAATTGTTCCATCCATGGTATTGTGGGTTAGTTGTGAATTGTATTTTTATTGTAAATAATTCATACTGTTTTACTTTACTGTGTTATCCTAGGTTAAATATTAGTAATTTATTAGTACTGTATGTTTTATAATCCTCATGTGTTTAATGCAGAAAAAGATGGCAAAATTATAATACATTCTGTAAATACATGCATATTTGGCTAATTAGCATTTATGTATCAGTCTTCAGATACACAAATACATATTGTGAAGAACGAGATGGGTATTTTGGAGAGAAGAATGAAGATATTTTACAGGAAAACCAAGAAAGGAAACATCATGAAGGTAAGTTTTGTGTGTGTGTGTGTGTGTGTGTGTGTGTGTGTGTGTGTGTGTGTGTGTGTGTGTGTGTGTGTGTGTGTGTGTGTGTGTGTGTGTGTGTGTGTGCGCACGCGCGTGCTTGTGTGTATGCATGACTTAAGAAATCGTAATGACACGATTGCAAATAAACCATACCCCCGGCCGGGATTGAACCCGCGGTCATAGAGTCTCAAAACTCCAGCCCGTATGGTTTGTGTGTATGCATATATTTGTACGCTCGTGTGCATGTGACTGTGCGTGCGCCCTCGTGTGTGTATGTGTGCGCGCGCGCGCTAGTGTGGGTGTATGATCCACTTAATATTTGTATTTATAACTCATTACAATTATGACCAGGTGTGGACGTATCAGTGGTTCATTACTTCGTAAATTGTTCAGGATTGTAACCATGTTGAGGAGTGAGGCTGATTCATTATCTTTGTAACTTGTCATGTTGTGACCAGATCTACCTGGAGTTCATTACCTTTGTAACTAGTTCATCTATCATAACTTTGGGGCCCAGTCCCTGGACCCATTATGTACCTCTGTAATCTTTTGACCACCGCCCACATGATGGGTATGGGGTGCATAATAAAGATATTAAACTAACTAACTTTAGAAGGGTAACTTGATACTGGTGAAGGGCTTGTGTCAAGGAATTAATCCTTAAACTGTCCAAACGTAGATCTACATTTGTGTGCGTAACGCTCTGACCTTGATTTTCTCCATGAGAAAGAATGTAAAAAAAGTAGATCTACATTTGGAGTGCTACGCGAGCGAACGTAGATCTACGTTTGGACAGTTTAAGGGTTAAGAGATAACCTGCCCCTACCTTCCCTCAGATCAAAATTGATTACTTCTTACTTTCCAGGCACTGTATCTGATACTCCTGCAGGTTAAACACTTCCCATTAATGTAATTCACTAATAGGGGGATGGAAAATGTGCAGATTCCCAAAAATTAGAATGTAAAGTAACCTGGCACCATTGTTGACTTACCACACTTCTGGAGCACACTAATGATGTACCACTCTTGCCAAGGATTGTACAGTATTCTGTTACACTGGGTTCTAGAGTCTTTGCTACTTTAAGATGTTGTATGATCCCCATGAATAATGATAATGGTGCACAGTATCACACACATTATTATTTATATATAGTATCTATACTTTATTGATTTTAGGTTAATAAAAATTGATGAATTATGTAAACTAACCTTATTTAAGTTAATTTAAATATATTAATGACAAAATAAATAGTCAAATGGCCAAGATAAGTTGATAACTGCTACCATGTGAAATTAAGATTTATGATGTCATGAGCTCCATTAACAGCCTTGGCAGTAATGTAAGATACTGCTTCCACTTGATTTTGGAACTAGTTACTCTGATGTTACAATCCTCACTTAACATAAAATTATATAGCTATAATAAAAATGTGCATTTTATTCTTCCCATAAGAAACATGTGAGTTGTTGTATCTAGTTAGCTCACCCTTCATATTTAATTCTACTGCTTTTCCCCACTTTCAGATTTTTATTGTTTAACTCACTTTTAAGTTGTTCTTAGATTAAATTTTAATGACTAATATTATTTTAGATTGTTCGAGAGCATTACCTCCGTGATGATGTTTGGTGTGGATTAGCGGGATGTGGCATCTGCAAGGCAGAGCAACCTGTCTTAGAGATGGTTAACAGTAGTAACAGTACTCTTGTCCCCTTGGCTCACTTCATCCTCATTGACACTAATGTGGCCCTCCATCAGGTATATGGAAAT
>NC_091296.1:56060582-56283536 GCF_038502225.1 Cherax quadricarinatus
GTATATACATACTAAAAGGAGGGGTGTTAATGTTGCAGTTTAAAAACTGTAGTGTAAAGCACCCTTCTGGCAAGACAGTGATGGAGTGAATGATGGTGAAAGTTTTTCTTTTTCGGGCCACCCTGCCTTGGTGGGAATCGGCCGGTGTGATAATAATAATAAATAAAAGGAGAAACTTTCATTTTTCATTTTGGGCCACCCTGCCTCCGTGGGATACGGCCAGTTTGTTGAAAGAAGAAGAATTATTATTATTATTTTACTGTATAGAGCTTGTCCAGTGTAGGTGTAAATTTGGTATTTAACTGTACAGTGGACCCCCGGTTCGCGAAGTCATCGGTATCCGATAAATCCGGTATCCAAAGCATTATATCGCAAAAAATTTGCCTCGGTTCCCGTTACAAAACCCGGTATGCGATACGATTCGTACGAGACATGTCCACGTGTGGCCTGAACTGCCCCGTGTGTGCCAGTGTTTACAAGCCAGCCAGTGTGCGCGCATCTAAGGATACATTCGGTACATTCCATATTATCACTGTTTTTGGTGCTTGTTTCTGCAAAATAAGTCACCATGGGCCCCAAGAAAGCTTCTAGTGCCAACCCATCGAGACCAAGGGTGCTAATGACTATTGAAATGAAGAAAGCGATAATTGCAAAGTATGAAAGTGGAGTGCGTGTGTCGGACCTGGCCAAGTTGTATAGTAAATCCCAATCAACCATCTCTACTATAGTGAGCAGGAAAACGGCAATCAAGGAAGCTGTTCTTGCAAAAGGTGCAACTGTGATTACAAAACAGCGATTCCCCTTCTAAACATTAAAAACTTCGACACTCTCCCCTCCTCCCATCCCATCAATCATCACCATATCTTCATTAAAAGTAAGTGTCAATTATTCTATTGTGATTATTCTATTGTTATTGTAATTATTCTATTGCATTAAACTTAATATTTCATGTGGTAAAAGGTTTTTTTTTCATACTTTTGGGTGTCTTGCACGGATTAATTTGATTTCCATTATTTCTTATGGGGAAAATTGATTCGCTTTCCGATAATTTTGCTTTACGATGAGCTCTCAGGAACGGATTAATAACGTGAACCGGGGGTCCACTGTATTGGCTTTGGTATACGTATCTTATTTCGGCAGGTGCGCGATCTGAGAAAGGTATCCCCATAATCCATAACCCCAGCCTCTTCTGCCTCAGTGTATGTACAGTGAATATTGGAGATGGGGGTCATAAAATTCCAATGCAGCAAAAGTGTGTGTACTGTTATTGGTCTTTAAAATTGATCTTACACTAAAAAATTAAAAGGAAATTGAATGCCAAGTAATGTGTAATTTTCAGATTGATGTTTTGTGTGATGACAGTATTACCAATGTAATAGTTCCCCAAACTGTCATTGGTGAAGTTAAGCACCGATCACTACCTATCTACAAGCGTCTCAGAGACCTTGTGGAAACATCCTCAAAGAAATTTTATGTCTTCACAAATGAGCACCACAGGTATGCATTACACCTCAGTTTTTTTTTTTTAATAAATATTTTATATCACTTGAACATGGCTACTTCTTAATAATATTAATGCAACTTTGGTATATTCTCTTGCTACATTGTACATTAAGTTGATTGAGCCTTCTCTTCTTGAGAGCACCTGAAAAATCTCAAGAAATAAATGTCAAAATGTTCTTTCACCATGTTCTATTTATCTTATGGTCTCACAAGACCATATTACATATTTTCTTTTTTTTTTCAACAAACCAGCCGTATCCCACCAAGGCAGGGTGGCCCAAAAAGAAAAACGAAAATTTCTCTTTTTAACCCTTTCAGGGTTTCGGCCGTACTAGTACGGCTTACGCCGAAGGGATTTTTAACTTGCTAGTATGCATAAATTCTAGCGCCCTCAAATCTAGTGATAGAAAGCTGGTAGGCTTACATATGAAAGAATGGGTCTATGTGGTCAGTGTGTGCAGTATAAAAACAATCCTGCAGCATATAGTGCGTAATGAAAAAAACAAAAAACTTTAACAGTGTTTTTGGTTTAAAACAGCGACTTTATGGAGTATTTTCTTATGGTATTTATGATGGTATTCTAGATTTCCTGGTCTCATTTTATAGAATGGAAGACATATTACAGAAATTGAGACGATTTTGATTGGTTTTACAATGAAAAGTACCTTGAAATTGAGCTCAAAGTACCAGAAATGTTCGATTTATACCAAAGTTCAAAAGTAAACAAATCATGCTAAGCATCCAATACACATCAACTGGTGAGTCGAATATTCTTTCACAAGTGCGCTGATATATTTATACCATTTCTACATTAATGCAGTAGTCTGCATAACAGTAAATCTTCTATTTTTTGTGAGAATAAAAATTTAAAGTGGAAAGCAAAAGAAATATAAGAGGGGCCTGGGGACATGACTAATGAACAGAGGAAATGTTATTCTAGTGCCAGGAATGTCTTTCTTGTTTATTCTGGACCCTATTTGGAAATTGGCATCTTTTGAAATTTGTGTGAAATTGGCAAAATTGCTAAATTCTGACCACTGTATTTGATAGTTGAAATCGGTAAATGGGTGGTTTCTTGTACTCATTCGATAGAAAAAATGGAGTTCTAGTGAAATAGTTATGATTTTTGTCGACTAGTACACTGGAATTGGCCGAAAATAGGGCACAAAATGGGCAAAATCGCCGATGCGTAAACATCGTTGAGACCGCTAACTTCGCGAGAGCATAATTCCGTAACTTTTCCATCAGATTTCATACTTTTGGTGTCATTATGATCGGGAAAAGATTCGATTCTCTATCTTTTCATAAGAATTTTTTTTTTTTTTTTATTTGGGCGACCCTGAGAAAAGTCTCGGAGAGGGCCTGGTGACCCTGAAAGGGTTAAATTTAGTAATTTATGCAGGAGAAGGGGTTACTAGACCCTTGCTCCCGGCATTTTAGTTGCCTCTTACAAAACACATGGCTTACGGAGGAAGAATTCTGTTCCACTTCCCCATGGAGATAAGAGGAAATAAACAAGAACAAGAACTAGAAAGAAAATAGCAGAAAACCCAGAGGGGTGTGTATATATATATGCTTGTACATGTATGTGTAGTGTGACCTAAGTGTAAGTAGAAGTAGCAAGATGTACCTGAAATCTTGCATGTTTAAGAGACTGAAAAAAGACACCAGCAATGCTACCATCATGTAAAACAATTACAGGATTCCATTTTACACTCACTTGGCAGGACAGTAGTACCTCCCTGGGCGGTTGCTGTCTACCAACCTACTACTACTGTCTCATAAACACGCTAGATAACAGGATATCTTGCTACTCCTACTTACACTTTGGTCACACTTCACAGACACGCACATGCATATATATATATACATACATCTAGGTTTTTCTCCTTTTTCTAAATAGCTCTTGTTCTTTTTTTATTTCTTCTATTGTCCATGGGGAAGTGGAAAAGAATCTTTCCTCCGTAAGCCATGCGTGTCGTATGAGGCGACTAAAATGCCGGGAGCAATGGGCTAGTAACCCCTTCTCCTGTATACATTTACTAAAAAAGAGAAGAAGAAAAACTTATAAAACTGGGATGCTTAAATGTGCGTGGATGTAGTGCGGATGACAAGAAACAGATGATTGCTGATGTTATGAATGAAAAGAAGTTGGATGTCCTGGCTCTAAGCGAAACAAAGCTGAAGGGGGTAGGAGAGTTTCAGTGGGGGGAAATAAATGGGATTAAATCTGGAGTATCTGAGAGAGTTAGAGCAAAGGAAGGGGTAGCAGTAATGTTAAATGATCAGTTATGGAAGGAGAAAAGAGAATATGAATGTGTAAATTCAAGAATTATGTGGATTAAAGTAAAGGTTGGATGCGAGAAGTGGGTCATAATAAGCGTGTATGCACCTGGAGAAGAGAGGAATGCAGAGGAGAGAGAGAGATTTTGGGAGATGTTAAGTGAATGTATAGGAGCCTTTGAACCAAGTGAGAGAGTAATTGTGGTAGGGGACCTGAATGCTAAAGTAGGAGAAACTTTTAGAGAGGGTGTGGTAGGTAAGTTTGGGGTGCCAGGTGTAAATGATAATGGGAGCCCTTTGATTGAACTTTGTATAGAAAGGGGTTTAGTTATAGGTAATACATATTTTAAGAAAAAGAGGATAAATAAGTATACAAGATATGATGTAGGGCGAAATGACAGTAGTTTGTTGGATTATGTATTGGTAGATAAAAGACTGTTGAGTAGACTTCAGGATGTACATGTTTATAGAGGGGCCACAGATATATCAGATCACTTTCTAGTTGTAGCTACACTGAGAGTAAAAGGTAGATGGGATACAAGGAGAATAGAAGCATCAGGGAAGAGAGAGGTGAAGGTTTATAAACTAGAAGAGGAGGCAGTTAGGGTAAGATATAAACAGCTATTGGAGGATAGATGGGCTAATGAGAGCATAGGCAATGGGGTCGAAGAGGTATGGGGTAGGTTTAAAAATGTAGTGTTAGAGTGTTCAGCAGAAGTTTGTGGTTACAGGAAAGTGGGTGCAGGAGGGAAGAGGAGCGATTGGTGGAATGATGATGTAGAGAGAGTAGTAAGGGAGAAAAAGTTAGCATATGAGAAGTTTTTACAAAGTAGAAGTGATGCAAGGAGGGAAGAGTATATGGAGAAAAAGAGAGAGGTTAAGAGAGTGGTGAAGCAATGTAAAAAGAGAGCAAATGAGAGAGTGGGTGAGATGTTATCAACAAATTTTGTTGAGAATGAGGAAAAGTTTTGGAGTGAGATTAACAAGTTAAGAAAGCCTAGAGAACAAATGGATTTGTCAGTTAAAAATAGGAGAGGAGAGTTATTAAATGGAGAGTTAGAGGTATTGGGAAGATGGAGGGAATATTTTGAGGAATTGTTAAATGTTGATGAAGATAGGGAAGCTGTGATTTCGTGTATAGGGCAAGGAGGAATAACATCTTGTAGGAGTGAGGAAGAGCCAGTTGTGAGTGTGGGGGAAGTTCGTGAGGCAGTAGGTAAAATGAAAGGGGGTAAGGCAGCCGGGATTGATGGGATAAAGATAGAAATGTTAAAAGCAGGTGGGGATATAGTTTTGGAGTGGTTGGTGCAATTATTTAATAAATGTATGGAAGAGGGTAAGGTACCTAGGGATTGGCAGAGAGCATGCATAGTTCCTTTGTATAAAGGCAAAGGGGATAAAAGAGAGTGCAAAAATTATAGGGGGATAAGTCTGTTGAGTGTACCTGGTAAAGTGTATGGTAGAGTTATAATTGAAAGAATTAAGAGTAAGACGGAGAATAGGATAGCAGATGAACAAGGAGGCTTTAGGAAAGGTAGGGGGTGTGTGGACCAGGTGTTTACAGTGAAATATATAAGTGAACAGTATTTAGATAAGGCTAAAGAGGTCTTTGTGGCATTTATGGATTTGGAAAAGGCGTATGACAGGGTGGATAGGGGGGCAATGTGGCAGATGTTGCAAGTGTATGGTGTAGGAGGTAGGTTACTGAAAGCAGTGAAGAGTTTTTACGAGGATAGTGAGGCTCAAGTTAGAGTATGTAGGAAAGAGGGAAATTTTTTCCCAGTAAAAGTAGGCCTTAGACAAGGATGTGTGATGTCACCGTGGTTGTTTAATATATTTATAGATGGGGTTGTAAGAGAAGTAAATGCGAGGGTCTTGGCAAGAGGCGTGGAGTTAAAAGATAAAGAATCACACACAAAGTGGGAGTTGTCACAGCTGCTCTTTGCTGATGACACTGTGCTCTTGGGAGATTCTGAAGAGAAGTTGCAGAGATTGGTGGATGAATTTGGTAGGGTGTGCAAAAGAAGAAAATTAAAGGTGAATACAGGAAAGAGTAAGGTTATGAGGATAACAAAAAGATTAGGTGATGAAAGATTGAATATCAGATTGGAGGGAGAGAGTATGGAGGAGGTGAACGTATTCAGATATTTGGGAGTGGACGTGTCAGCGGATGGGTCTATGAAAGATGAGGTGAATCATAGAATTGATGAGGGAAAAAGAGTGAGTGGTGCACTTAGGAGTCTGTGGAGACAAAGAACTTTGTCCTTGGAGGCAAAGAGGGGAATGTATGAGAGTATAGTTTTACAAACGCTCTTATATGGGTGTGAAGCGTGGGTGATGAATGTTGCAGTGAGGAGAAGGCTGGAGGCAGTGGAGATGTCATGTCTGAGGGCAATGTGTGGTGTGAATATAATGCAGAGAATTCGTAGTTTGGAAGTTAGGAGGAGGTGCGGGATTACCAAAACTGTTGTCCAGAGGGCTGAGGAAGGGTTGTTGAGGTGGTTCGGACATGTAGAGAGAATGGAGCGAAACAGAATGACTTCAAGAGTGTATCAGTTTGTAGTGGAATGAAGGCGGGGTAGGGGTCGGCGTAGGAAAGGTTGGAGGGAGGGGGTAAAGGAGGTTTTGTGTGCGAGGGGCTTGGACTTCCAGCAGGCATGCGTGAGCGTGTTTGATAGGAGTGAATGGAGACAAATGGTTTTTAATACTTGACGTGCTGTTGGAGTGTGACCAAAGTAACATTTATGAAGGGATTCAGGGAAACCGGCAGGCCGGACTTGAGTCCTGGAGATGGGAAGTACAGTGCCTGCACTCTGAAGGAGGGGT
Source organism: Cherax quadricarinatus (assembly GCF_038502225.1). Lineage (NCBI taxonomy): Eukaryota > Metazoa > Arthropoda > Malacostraca > Decapoda > Parastacidae > Cherax > Cherax quadricarinatus. Next base: position 56,067,195 of record NC_091296.1, read on the forward strand.
GTTAATGTTGCAGTTTAAAAACTGTAGTGTAAAGCACCCTTCTGGCAAGACAGTGATGGAGTGAATGATTAAAGTTTTTCTTTTTCGGGCCACCCTGCCTTGGTGGGAATCGGCCAGTGTGATAATAAATAATAAAATAAAATATATATATTATATATATATACATATATATATTTAATATATATATATTTATATATATATATTATATATATATATATATATATATTTATATATATATATTTTATTATCACACTGGCCGATTCCCACCAAGGCAGGGTGGCCCGAAAAAGAAAAACTTTCACCATCATTCACTCCATCACTGTCTTGCCAGAAGGGTGCTTTACACTACAGTTTTTAAACTGCAACATTAACACCCCTCCTTCAGAGTGCAGGCACTGTACTTCCCATCTCCAGGACTCAAGTCCGGCCCGCCGGTTTCCCTGAACCCCTTCATAAATGTTACTTTGCTCACACTCCAACAGCACGTCAAGTATTAAAAACCATTCGTCTCCATTCACTCCTATCAAACACGCTCACGCACGCCTGCTGGAAGTCCAAGCCCCTCGCACACAAAACCTCCTTTACCCCCTCCCTCCAACCTTTCCTAGGCCGACCCCTACCCCGCCTTTCTTCCACTACAGACTGATACACTCTTGAAGTCATTCTGTTTCGCTCCATTCTCTCTACATGTCCGAACCACCTCAACAACCCTTCCTCAGCCCTCTGGACAACAGTTTTGGTAATCCCGCACCTCCTCCTAACTTCCAAACTACGAATTCTCTGCATTATATTCACACCACACATTGCCCTCAGACATGACATCTCCACTGCCTCCAGCCTTCTCCTCGCTGCAACATTCATCACCCATGCTTCACACCCATATAAGAGTGTTGGTAAAACTATGCTCTCATACATTCCCCTCTTTGCCTCCAAGGACAAAGTTCTTTGTCTCCACAGACTCCTAAGTGCACCACTCACCCTTTTCCCCTCATCAATTCTATGATTCACCTCATCCTTCATAGACCCATCCGCTGACATGTCGACTCCCAAATATCTGAATACATTCACCTCCTCCATACTCTCTCCCTCCAATCTGATATCCAATCTTTCATCACCTAATATTTTTGTTATCCTCATAACCTTACTCTTTCCTGTATTCACTTTTAATTTTCTTCTTTTGCACACCCTACCAAATTCATCCACCAATCTCTGCAACTTCTCTTCAGAATCTCCCAAGAGCACAGTGTCATCAGCAAAGAGCAACTGTGACAACTCCCACTTTATGTGTGATTCTTTATCTTTTAACTCCACGCCTCTTGTCAAGACCCTCGCATTTACTTCTCTTACAACCCCATCTATAAACATATTAAACAACCACGGTGACATCACACATCCTTGTCTAAGACCTACTTTTACTGGGAAATAATTTCCCTCTTTCCTATGTACTCTAACTTGAGCCTCACTATCCTCATGAAAACTCTTCACTGCTTTCAGTAACCTACCTCCTACACCATACACCTGCAACATCTGCCACATTGCCCCCCTATCCACCCTGTCATACGCCTTTTCCAAATCCATAAATGCCACAAAGACCTCTTTAGCCTTATCTAAATACTGTTCACTTATATGTTTCACTGTAAACACCTGGTCCACACACCCCCTACCTTTCCTAAAGCCTCCTTGTTCATCTGCTATCCTATTCTCCGTCTTACTTTTAATTCTTTCAATAATAACTCTACCATACACTTTACCAGGTACACTCAACAGACTTATCCCCCTATAATTTTTGCACTCTCTTTTGTCCCCTTTGCCTTTATACAAAGGAACTATGCATGCTCTCTGCCAATCCCTAGGTACCTTACCCTCTTCCATACATTTATTAAATAATTGCACCAACCACTCCAAAACTATATCCCCACCTGCTTTTAACATTTCTATCTTTATCCCATCAATCCCGGCTGCCTTACCCCCTTTCATTTTACCTACTGCCTCACGAACTTCCCCCACACTCACAACTGGCTCTTCCTCACTCCTACAAGATGTTATTCCTCCTTGCCCTATACACGAAATCACAGCTTCCCTATCTTCATCAACATTTAACAATTCCTCAAAATATTCCCTCCATCTTCCCAATACCACTAACTCTCCATTTAATAACTCTCCTCTCCTATTTTTAGCTGACAAATCCATTTGTTCTCTAGGCTTCCTTAACTTGTTAATCTCACTCCAAAACTTTTTCTTATTTTCAACAAAATTTGTTGATAACATCTCACCCACTCTCTCATTTGCTCTCTTTTTACATTTCTTCACCACTCTCTTAACCTCTCTCTTTTTCTCCATATACTCTTCCCTCCTTGCATCACTTCTATATATATATATATATATATATATATATATATATATATATATATATATATATATATATATATATATATATATATATATATATATATATATATATATATATATATATATATATATATATATATATATATATATATATATATATATATATATATATATATATATATATATATATATATATATATATATATATATATATATATATATATATATATATATGTGTGTGTGTAGTAGGTTGGTAGACAGCAACCACCCAGGGAGGTACTACCGTCCTGCCAAGTGAGTGTAAAACGAAAGCCTGTGATTGTTTTACATGATGGTAGGACTGCTGATGTCTTTTGTCTGTCTCATAAATATGCAAGATTACAGGCATGTCTTGCTACTTCTACTTACACTTAGGTCACACTACACATACATACATGTATACACATTTATTTATACACACTCATCTGAGTTTTCTTTGATTTTATCTTAATAGTTCTTGGTCTTATTAATTTTCCTTTTATATCCATGGGGAAGTGGAATAAGAATCTTTCCTCCGTAAGCCATGCGTGTTGTAAAAGTCAACTAAAATGCCGGGAACAATGGGCTAGTAACCCCTTTTCCTGTAAAGATTACTAAAAAGAATAATAAGAAGAAAATTGTCAAAGTGGGAAGTCTGAATGTGCGTGGATGTTGTGCAGATGATAAGAAAGAGATGATTATGGATGTTATGAATGAGAAGAAGCTGGATGTCCTGGCTTTAAGTGAAACAAAGCTGAAGGGGGTGGGAGAGTTTCAGTGGAGAGGAATAAATGGGATTAGGTCAGGGGTTTCAAATAGAGTTAGAGCTAAAGAAGGAGTAGCAATAATGTTGAAGGATAAGCTATGGCAGGAAAAGAGGGACTATAAATGTATTAATTCAAGGATTATGTGGAGTAAAATAAAGATTGGATGTGAAAAGTGGGTTATAATAAGCGTGTATGCACCTGGAGAAGAGAGAAGTGTAGAGGAGAGAGAGAGATTTTGGGAAATGTTGAGTGAATGCGTGGGGAGTTTTGAATCAAGTGTGAGAGTAATGGTGGTTGGGGATTTCAATGCTAAAGTGGGTAAAAATGTTATGGAGGGAGTAGTAGGTAAATTTGGGGTGCCAGGGGTAAATGTAAATGGGGAGCCTTTAATTGAGCTATGTGTAGAAAGAGATTTGGTAATAAGTAATACATATTTTATGAAAAAGAGGATAAATAAATATACAAGGTATGATGTAGCACGTAATGAAAGTAGTTTATTAGATTATGTGTTGGTGGATAAAAGGTTGATGGGTAGGCTCCAGGATGTACATGTTTATAGAGGGGCAACTGATATATCGGATCATTATTTAGTTGTAGCTACAGTTAGAGTAAGAGGTAGATGGGAAAAGAGGAAGGTGGCAACAACAAGTAAGAGGGAGGTGAAAGTGTATAAACTAAGGGAGGAGGAAGTTCGGGTGAGATATAAGCGACTATTGGCAGAAAGGTGGGATAGTGCAAAGATGAGTAATGGGGGGGGTTGAAGAGGGTTGGAATAGTTTTAAAAATGCAGTATTAGAATGTGGGGCAGAAGTTTGTGGTTATAGGAGGGTGGGTGCAGGAGGAAAGAGGAGTGATTGGTGGAATGATGAAGTAAAGGGTGTGATAAAAGAGAAAAAGGTAGCTTATGAGAGGTTTTTACAAAGCAGAAGTGTTACAAGAAGAGCAGAATATATGGAGAGTAAAAGAAAGGTAAAGAGAGTGGTGAGAGAGTGCAAAAGGAGAGCAGATGATAGAGTGGGAGAGGCACTGTCAAGAAATTTTAATGAAAATAAGAAAAAATTTTGGAGTGAGTTAAACAAGTTAAGAAAGCCAAGGGAAAATATGGATTTGTCAGTTAAAAACAGAGTAGGGGAATTAGTAGATGGGGAGATGGAGGTATTAGGTAGATGGCGAGAATATTTTGAGGAACTTTTAAATGTTGAGGAAGAAAGGGAGGTGGTAATTTCATGCACTGGTCAGGGAGGTATACCATCTTTTAGGAGTGAAGAAGAGCAGAATGTAAGTGTGGGGGAGGTACGTGAGGCATTACGTAAAATGAAAGGGGGTAAAGCAGCTGGAACTGACGGGATCATGACAGAAATGTTAAAAGCAGGGGGGGATATAGTGTTGGAGTGGTTGGTACTTTTGTTCAATAAATGTATGAAAGAGGGGAAGGTACCTAGGGATTGGCGGAGAGCATGTATAGTCCCTTTATATAAAGGGAAAGGGGACAAAAGAGACTGTAAAAATTATAGAGGAATAAGCTTACTGAGTATACCAGGAAAAGTGTACGGTAGGGTTATAATTGAAAGAATTAGAGGTAAGACAGAATGTAGGATTGCGGATGAGCAAGGAGGTTTCAGAGTGGGTACGGGATGTGTAGATCAAGTGTTTACATTGAAGCATATATGTGAACAGTATTTAGATAAAGGTAGGGAAGTTTTTATTGCATTTATGGATTTAGAAAAGGCATATGATAGAGTGGATAGAGGAGCAATGTGGCAGATGTTGCAAGTATATGGAATAGGTGGTAAGTTATTAAATGCTGTAAAGAGTTTTTATGAGGATAGTGAGGCTCAGGTTAGGGTGTGTAGAAGAGAGGGAGACTATTTCCCGGTAAAAGTAGGTCTTAGACAGGGATGTGTAATGTCACCATGGTTGTTTAATATATTTATAGATGGGGTTGTAAAGGAAGTAAATGCTAGGGTGTTCGGGAGAGGGGTGGGATTAAATTTTGGGGAATCAAATTCAAAATGGGAATTGACACAGTTACTTTTTGCTGATGATACTGTGCTTATGGGAGATTCTAAAGAAAAATTGCAAAGGTTAGTGGATGAGTTTGGGAATGTGTGTAAAGGTAGAAAGCTGAAAGTGAACATAGAAAAGAGTAAGGTGATGAGGGTGTCAAATGATTTAGATAAAGAAAAATTGGATATCAAATTGGGGAGGAGGAGTATGGAAGAAGTGAATGTTTTCAGATACTTGGGAGTTGACATGTCAGCGGATGGATTTATGAAGGATGAGGTTAATCATAGAATTGATGAGGGAAAAAAGGTGAGTGGTGCGTTGAGGTATATGTGGAGTCAAAAAACGTTATCTATGGAGGCAAAGAAGGGAATGTATGAAAGTATAGTAGTACCAACACTTTTATATGGGTGTGAAGCTTGGGTGGTAAATGCAGCAGCGAGGAGACGGTTAGAGGCAGTGGAGATGTCCTGTTTAAGGGCAATGTGTGGTGTAAATATTATGCAGAAAATTCGGAGTGTGGAAATTAGGAGAAGGTGTGGAGTTAATAAAAGTATTAGTCAGAGGGCAGAAGAGGGGTTGTTGAGGTGGTTTGGTCATTTAGAGAGAATGAATCAAAGTAGAATGACATGGAAAGCATATAAATCTATAGGGGAAGGAAGGCGGGGTAGGGGTCGTCCTCGAAAGGGTTGGAGAGAGGGGGTAAAGGAGGTTTTGTGGGCGAGGGGCTTGGACTTCCAGCAAGCGTGCGTGAGCGTGTTAGATAGGAGTGAATGGAGACGAATGGTACTTGGGACCTGACGATCTGTTGGAGTGTGAGCAGGGTAATATTTAGTGAAGGGATTCAGGGAAACCGGTTATTTTCATATAGTCGGACTTGAGTCCTGGAAATGGGAAGTACAATGCCTGCACTTTAAAGGAGGGGTTTGGGATATTGGCAGTTTGGAGGGATATGTTGTGTATCTTTATATGTGTATGCTTCTAGACTGTTGTATTCTGAGCACCTCTGCAAAAACAGTGATAATGTGCGAGTGTGGTGAAAGTGTTGAATGATGATGAAAGTATTTTCTTTTTGGGGATTTTCTTTCTTTTTTGGGTCACCCTGCCTCGGTGGGAGACGGCCGACTTGTTGAAAAAAAAAAAAAATATATATATATATATATATATATATATATATATATTATATATATATATATATATATATATATATATGTATACATTCTTTCTTTCTTTCAATACACCGGCCGTATCCCACCGAGGCGGGGTGGCCCAAGTGTAAGTAGAAGTAGCAAGACATACCTGAAATCTTGCATGTTTATGAGACAGAAAAATGGACACCAGCAATCCTACCATCATGTAAAACAATTACAGGCTTCCGTTTTACACTCACTTGGCAGGACGGTAGTACCTCCCTGGGTGGTTCCTGTCTACCAACCTACTACCTAGATATTTATATATATATATATATATATATATATATATATATATATATATATATATATATATTTTTTTTTTTTTTTTTTCAACAAGTCGGCTGTCTCCCACCGAGGCAGGGTGACCCAAAAAAGAAAGAAAATCCCCAAAAAGAAAATACTTTCATCATCATTCAACACTTTCACCACACTCGCACATTATCACTGCTTTTGCAGAGGTGCTCAGAATACAACAGTTTAGAAGCATATACGTATAAAGATACACAACATATCCCTCCAAACTGCCATTAACCCAAACCCCTCCTTTAAAGTGCAGGCATTGTACTTCCCATTTCCAGGACTCAAGTCCGACTATATGAAAATAACCGGTTTCCCTGAATCCCTTCACTAAATATTACCCTGCTCACACTCCAACAGATCGTCAGGTCCCAAGTATCATTTGTCTCCATTCACTCCTATCTAACACGCTCATGCACGCTTGCTGGAAGTCCAAGCCCCTTGCCCACAAAACCTCCTTTACCCCCTCTTTCCAACCCTTTCGAGGACGACCCCTACCCCTCCTTCCTTCCCCTGTAGATTTATATGCTTTCCATGTCATTCTACTTTGATCCATTCTCTCTAAATGACCAAACCACCTCAACAACCCCTCTTCTGCCCTCTGACTAATGCTTTTATTAACTCCACACCTTCTCCTAATTTCCACACTCCGAATTTTCTGCATAATATTTACACCACACATTGCCCTTAGACAGGACATCTCCACTGCCTCCATCCGTCTCCTCGCTGCTGCATTTACCACCCAAGCTTCACATCCATATAAGAGTGTTGGTACTACTATACTTTCATACATTCCCTTCTTTGACTCCATAGATAACGTTTTTTGACACCACATATACCTCAACGCACCACTCACCTTTTTTCCCTCATCAATTCTATGATTAACCTCATCCTTCATAAACCCATCCGCCGACACGTCATCTCCCAAGTATCTGAAAACATTCACTTCTTCCATACTCCTCCTCCCCAATTTGATATCAAATTTTTCTTTATCTAAATCATTTGATACCCTCATCACCTTACTCTTTTCTATGTTCACTTTCAACTTTCTACCTTTACACACATTCTCAAACTCATCCACTAACATTTGCAATTTTTCTTTTGAATCTCCCATAAGCACAGTATCATCAACAAAAAGTAACTGTGTCAGTTCCTATTTTGAATTTGATTCCCCATAATTTAATCCCACCCCTCTCCCGAACACCCTAGCATTTACTTCTTTTACAACCCCGTCTATAAATATATTAAACAGCCATGGTGACATTACACATCCCTGTCTAAGACCTACTCTTACCGGGAAGTATTCTCCCTCTCTTCTACACACCCTAACCTGAGTCTCACTATCCTCATAAAAATTCTTTACAGCATTTAGTAACTTACCACCTATTCCATATACTTGCAACATCTGCCACATTGCTCCTCTATCCACTCTATCATATGCCTTTTCTAAATCCATAAATGCAATAAAAACTTCCCTACCTTTATCTAAATACTGTTCACATATATGCTTCAATGTAAACACTTGATCTACAGATCCCCTACCCACTCTGAAGCCTCCCTGCTCATCCGCAATCCTACATTCTGTCTTACCTCTAATTCTTTCAATTATAACCCTACCGTATACTTTTCCTGGTATACTCAGTAAACTTATTCCTCTATAATTTTTACAATCTCTTTTGTCCCCTTTCCCTTTATATAAAGGGACTATACATGCTCTCCGCCAATCCCTAGGTACCTTCCCCTCTTTCATACATTTATTAAACAAAAGTACCAACCACTCCAACACTATATCCCCCCCCCCCTGCTTTTAACATTTCTGTCATGATCCCATCAGTTCCAGCTGCTTTACCCCCTTTCATTCTACGTAATGCCTCACATACCTCCACGACACTTACATTCTGCTCTTCTTCACTCCTAAAAGATGGTATACCTCCCTGGCCAGTGCATGAAATTACCACCTCCCTTTCTTCCTCCACATTTAAAAGTTCCTCAAAATATTCTCGCCATCTACCTAATACCTCCCTCTCCCCTCTACTAACTCCCCTACTCTGTTTTTAACTGACAAATCCATACTTTCCCTAGGCTTTTTTAACTTGTTTAACTCACTCCAAAATTTTTTCTTATTTTCATTAAAATTTCTTGACAGTGCCTCTCCCACTCTTTCATCTGCTCTCCTTTTGCACTCTCTCACCACTCTCTTCACCTTTCTTTTACTCTCCATATACTCTGCTCTTCTTATAACACTTCTGCTTTGTAAAAACCTCTCGTAAGCTACCTTTTTCTCTTTTATCACACCCTTTACTTCATCATTCCACCAATCACTCCTCTTTCCTCCTGCCCCCACCCTCCTATAACCACATATATATATATATAAATACGTATATATTATATATACATATGAAAAATCTAGGTACGTAGTAGGTTGGCAGACAGCAACCACCCAGGGAGGTACTACCGTCCTGCCAAGTGATTGTAAAATGAAAGACTGTAATTGTTTTACATAATGGTAGGATTGCTGGTGTCTTTTTTTCTGTCTCATAAACATGCAAGATTTCAGGTATGTCTTGCTACTACTACTTACACTTAGGTCACACTGCACATACATATGTACAAGCATATATATACAAACCCCTCTGGGTTTTCTGCTATTTTCTTTGTAGTTCTTGTTCTTGTTTATTTCCTCTTATCTCCATGGGGAAGTGGAACAGAATTCTTCCTCCGTAAGCCATGTGTGTTGTAAGAAGCGACTAAAATGCCGGGAGCAAGGGGCTAGTAACCCCTTCTCCTGTATAAATTACTAAATTTGAAAAGAGAAACTTTTGTTTTTCTTTTTGGGCCACCTCGCCTCGGTGGGATACGGCTGGTTTGTTGAAAGAAGAAGAATATATGAAAAAGGAGTAAATAAGAGCTAGTTAATCAGGGTTCTCCACTATAAAAGCTGGAGAAGTAAGGCCATGTATTCATATATTAAATAGAAAAGTTTGAAGAACAGGTCAGTAGTACAATCTCATATTGAGTAAAATGGCAGGGCTTGATAATTGAATCAGGGTGTGAAAATATTAAGGAAATACTCTTAGAATTCAAAGAATTCAATTCTGTTATTTCCATGTACTTGAGATTGTGCCAAAAAAAAAAAAAAAAAGAAGAAATGAAAAGCAGGTCAAGAAAATGGAGTTGACCTAAACTACCTTGTGCAGTTTGGTTACTCTTCCAAGTGCAACAGTTTCTAAGTAACCTGTTAAATTTGAGTAATTTGTACACTCACATTATTTACTTCAGTATTTTGACTTCATTGTTGATGATTTGTCAGCTTTCATTTAGGATAAAAAAATTAAGACTAAAAGAATTATTACAGATTTTAGAGGATATGTTCGAAGATCTACCATGGATCCCCGAAAACTGCAGATAGTAGCAAACCCTATACAGCCTCTCCTCACTTAACGACAGAGTTCCAGTCCCAAGACCATGTCAGTAAACGGATTCGTTGCTAAGTGAGGAGTATGCTATAATGGTAGTGGGTTTGTGTCAACCATCTTTGATATTGTTTTAATGTCACCTTCGTATCATTAATAACATTTCTGGTGTATTTTTAAATGTTTATACAGTAGTTTACTGCATATTGTAATAAACAAAATAGAGGAAATCAGCTCTAATATACATTATTTAGGTATGCATACTGATCAGAGAGCCCGTTGTAAGTCTGAGTCATTGGTAAACGAGTACGTCGCTAAGTGAGGAGAGGCTGTATATAAGCCATTTTTCATTTACATACATACCTCTGATAAAGTTTGATTGATAATTTATGCACAGTAAGTTGAGAATTATCACTTTTTCATTGATGGGAATTACTTCACAGCTTCTCTTAGGCTTTGAAGAACTGCTGCCATCATTACTTTTACTCTTTGGTGCCATTATTAAGAAAAATTTAGGATTATTTTCAGGCATTGGTAAACCGCAGATAACTGAAACTGTAGAAATTGGGGTTTCTGCGGTGTCAGTAGGACCTTCGCGGGTTATCTGCAGGGTCCTCCTATACAGTAGGACCCCCCTGAGGATAGGGGGTTCCTACTGTATAGTTTAAAATATTTCAGATGTTTTTTATTTGACTATTAATGGAAGCAAATGTTATTTGTGTTCTACTTTTGTTTACATTTTTCTCTTTGTATTCCTTTTAGTGAATGTTATGTAGAAAGAGAAGAGAATGAATCGGCAAATGATAGAAACGACCGAGCCATACGAGTGGCCTGCTGGTGGTCAAAAAAATTCCGACAACAACAGAAAAGCATATCACCAATGACTTTGAAAATGTGACAAGGCTCGAGATAGAACTTGGCTTAAAAAGGGAGAATTTTTCAGGGGTTAAAGTTTCAAGTAGAGGTTTTTTTTCAAAATTGACTGCAAAGGGGGCATCGGGTGTACTCCCCTAAAAGGGATTTTTCCAGGAAAGGAATGGGGATGAGGTAAAAAATTGATTACATAAACCAGGAGCCCCCTTTTTAAAAAAGTTTTTTTAAACACTTTTTTCCCCCATTGAGGAGGTAACCCAAAGAGAAAAAAAAACTTTAAAAAATCACTACCTTCATTGTTTCAAGTATGTCAACATTAACCCTTTTAGGGAGAGGGAAACTGAGAAGATGTAGTGGTTTGTTTTACCCCATTTGGGCAGGACGGTGTACCCCCCGGGCGGTTCCTCCAACCAAACCCCCTAGGGTTTTTTTATGAATGTTTAAATTGATCCAGGGGGGGGAAGACGGGCCTGCACCAAAGGGAATGGTTTAGAATATTTCTTTTAAAGAGGGAATAAAAAATTTATATCTGACGCCCCAAGAGGGTTTTGGGGGAATGATGGTAAAAGTGTTTTTTTCAGGTCATCCTTCCGGGGTGGAGAGGGAAAAACGGGATTGAAAAAAAAAAAAAAAAAATTTTTTTTTTTTTTTCAAAAGTTGGGCCTCCCCACCAGGCAGGGTGCCCCAAAAAAAGAAAGAAAATCCCCAAAAAAAAAATACTTTCATCATCATTCAAATTTCCCCACCCCAAACATTATCACTGTTTTTAGAGGTGCCAAAAAACAACAGTCTAGAAGCATACACATATAAAAGATAAAAAATATCCCCCCCAAACTAAAAATATATATATATATATATATATATATATATATATATATATATATATATATATATATTTATTTATTTATTTTTTTATTAGTAGGTTGGGAGAAGCAACACCCAGGAGGTACACCTTCCTTTTTGGAGTGTAAAACAAAGAATTTTTTTAATGAAGAGGGGTTGTGGGGGTCCATTTTTCGTCCTAAAAATGGAAGGGAGAACGGGTCACACTTTTACAACAACATGTACAAAATATAACACCCCTTTTGGGGTTTTTTAATATTTTCTTACTAGTTTTTGTTCTTGTTTATTTTCTCCATGGGGAAATGGAAAAAATTCTTCCCCCGAGATTGTTGAGGGGAAAAAATGCCGAGCAATAGTAACCTTTCTCCTGTATATATTATAAATGTGGAAAACTTTTTTTTTCCCCGTGGGATAGCCATGTGTTGAAAGAAAGAAAGATGTATATTTATTATTATTTTTTTATTATCAACCGCCGATTCACTCAAGGGGGGGCCCAAAAAAAAAAATCACCATCATTCATCCCTCATTTTGCAAAGGGTGCTTTTCACCAGTTTTTTAAAATGCAACATTAAAACCCCCCCTTGAGGCAGGCACTGCTCCACTCCAGACCCAAGTCCGCCGCCGGTTTCCCCGAATCCCTTTTAAAATGTTTCTTTTCTACACTCCAACAGCACGCCCAAATATTAAAAAACCCTTTTTCCATTCACTCCACAAACACGCCACGCATGCCGCAAAAACCAAGCCCCCCGACACAAAAAACCCCTTTACCCCTCCCTCCAACCCCTTCCTAGGCCCCCTACCCCCCCTTTCCCTTCCACTACAGACTGATACACCCCTTGGTCATTTGTTTCGCCTCCATTCTTTTACATGTCCAAACCCCCCAACCCCTTCCCCTCAGCCCTCTGGACAACATTTTTGGAATCCCGACCTCCCTCCTAATTTCCAAAACCAATTCCTCTGATTATATTCACACCAAAATTCCCCTCAGACATGAAAATCTCCACTGCTCCCACCCTTTCCCCCCTCCCCCAAATTCATCACCCACGCCCACACCCATAAAAGACCCGTTGGGAAAATTTATACTCCCATTCCCCCTTTTTGGGCCTCCAAGGACAAAGTTCTTTGTCCCCAAGATTTCCAAATGCACCACTCACTTTTTTTTCCCCCATCAATTTAAGGTTTCCCACCTCATCTTTCATAGACCCCTCCCCGAACGCCCACTCCCAAAATCTGAATACATTTTACCCCCTCCATACTCTCTCCCTCCAATCTGATATTCCCAAACTTTTATCACCCCAATCTTTTGAAAAACCCATAACCTTTTCTTTTCCCGATTCACCCTTTTAAATTTTTTTCCCTTTTTCACACCCCCCCAAATTATCCACCAACCCTGCAACTTTCTTTAGAATCTCCTAAGAGCACAGTGTCATCAAAAAAAGAGCAAAACGGGGAAAATCCACTTTTTGTGTGATTTTTTGTCTTTAACTCCACGCTCTTTCCAAGACTCTGAAATTTCTTTCAACCCCATCTATAAATATTTAAAAAAACTAATCATTTATATATATATATATATATATATATATATTTTTATTTTTATTATATATATATATATATATATATATATATATTTATTTTTTTTAATTTATTGGGTTGGTAGACAGCAACCAATTCAGGGGGGTAAAAACCTCTCCTACGTGGGTGAAAAACAAAAATGAAAATTTTTTTTCATGATGGAGGATTGGGTGCCCTTTTTTTCTGCCCTAAAGGAAATGCAAGATTTCAGGAGGGCCTTCCCACTTCTACTTACACTTAGGTCACACCCCACACATACAGGGTACAAGCACATATATACACCCCCCTCTGGGTTTTCTTTTTAATTTTTTTTAGTTCTTATTCTTGTTTTTTTCCCCATTCCATAAAGTGGAAAAAATTTTTTTTCCCTCCGTATTTTACGGGTTGTAAGAGGCAACAAAAATGGAGAAAGGGGGCCCAGTAACCTCTTCTCCTGTATATTTACTAAATGAAAAAAGGAGAAATTTTCTTTTTTCCACCCCCGGGGATACTTGTGTGTTAAAAGAAGAAAGAAATATATATATATATATATTTATTAGTAGGTTTTAGACAGAAACCCAAACCCGGGAGGTACTACCGCCCTTAAGAGTGAAAAAACGGGCCGGTTATTGTTTTACATGATGGGGGGATTGCGGGATTTTTTGTCTGTCTCATAAATATCCAAAGATTACAGGCATGTCTTGCTACTTCTTAAACTTAGGTCACACTACACATACATGTACACATTTATTTATACACACCATTGATTTTTCTTTGATTTTATCTTAATAGTTCTTGGTCTTTTTAAATTTTTCCCTTTTATATCCAGGGGGGGGAAGGGGGAATAAGAATTTTTCCCTCCGTATTTTGTGGTTTGTAAAAGCCAACAAAAATCCGGGAACAATGGGCTAGAAACCCCCTTTTCCTGTAAAAAAAAATTACAAAAAAAGAATAAAAAAGAAGAAAATTTCAAAAGTAAGTCTGAATGTGCGGAGTTGTGCAGATAAATAAGAAAGAGATGATTGGGGATGTTATGAAAAAAAAAGCTGGATGTCCTGGTTTTAAAGGAAAAAAACCCAAGGGGGGGAGAGTTTCGGGTGGAGAGGAAAAAAAGGGGATTGGGGTCGGGGGTTTCAAATAGAGTTAGACCCAAAGAAGGAGAGCAATAATGTTAAAGGGATTTTTTATGGCGGGAAAAGGGGAAAACTATAAATGTAAATTCAAGGATTTTTGGGGACAAAAATTAAGGGAAAAGTGGGTTATAATAAGGTATGCACCTGGAGAAGAGAAAATGTGGGGAAGAGAGAGATTTGGGAAATGTTGAGGAAGGGGATTTTTGGGAATAAATGGGGGTTTGGGGGTTTGGGGGGATTTTAATGCAAAGGGAAAAAATTTATGGAGGGATGGGTAAAAAAAAGTTTGGGGTAAATGAAAAAGGGGGACCCTTTTTAATTGACCCATGTAGAAAAAAATTTTGGTAATAAGAAAACATATTTTTGAAAAAGAGGATAAATAAATATAAAGGGAAGGATGTAGCACGAATGAAAGTAGTTTATTGGGATTTTGTTTTGGGTGGAAAAAAGGTTGAGGGGTATAAAGGATGAAATTTTGTTTAAAAGGGGGGAAACCCAAAATTTTGGATTTTTTTGTTGTAGCTACAGTTAGAGTAAGAGGTGATGGGAAAAGAGGAAGGTGGAAAAATAAAAAGAAGGGGGAAGGGGGTAAAAACCCTAAAAAGTTGGGTGAGATATTTTTTAAATTATTGGAGAAAGGGGGGTTTAGTGCAAAGATGAGTAGTGGGGGAAAGAGGGTTGGAATAGTTTTAAAAATGCAGAAAAATTTGGGGGGAAGTTTTTTTAAGGGGGGGGGGGGCAGGAAAAAAGAGGGGGATTGGGGGAAAATGATGGGGAAAGGGGGATAAAAGAAAAAAAGGTAGCTTTGAGAGGTTTTAAAAGCAGAAGTGTTAAAAGAAGAGCAGAGCTTTGGAGAGAAAAGAAAGGAAAAGAGGGGGGTTTAAGAAAAAAAAGGGGAGATGATAAGGGGAGAGGACGGGCAAGAAATTTTTAAAAATAAAAAAAAATTTTGGAGCGAAAGTTAAAAATTTAGGAGGTTAGGGATTTGGGGTTAAAAACAGAGTAGGGGAGTTGGGTGAGGGGAGAGGGGAGGATTGATGGTTTAGAATATTTTGAGGAATTTTTTAAAAGGGAAGGGAAGAAAAACGGGAAGTAATTTAAATGCACTTTAGGGGGAACCATTTTTTAGGAGTGAAGAAGAGGAATGTAAGTGTGGGGAGGACGGAGGCATTATAAAATAAAGGGGGAAAGCAGCTGGAACTGATGGGGTTTATGACAGAAATGTTAAAAACAGGGGAAAGTGTTGGAGTGGTTGGTACTTTGTTTAATAAATGTATGAAAGAGGGGGGACCAGGGAAAGGGGGAGAAGATGGAAATCCCTTTATATAAAGGGGAAAAGGGGGCAAAAGAGACTGTAAAAATTTTAGAGGAATAAGCTTTTCTTTAGAAAACCCCGGGAAAAATGTACGGTAGGGTTATAAGGAAAGGGAAATTTGAGGTAAGACAGAATGTAGGGTTGGTGACAAGGAGGTTTTTTGAGTGGGGAGGGGGATTTTAGATCAGGGGAAAAAAATTGAAGTATATTTAACAGATTTAGATAAAGATAGGGAGGTTTTTATTGCATTTTTGGGTTTAGAAAAAAGGATAAGGGTAGATGGATAGGAGGACAAAATTTGGGAGATGTTCAAAAATATGGAATAGGTGTTAATTAAACGCTGTAAAAAAGTTTTTTTTGAGGGTATAGGGTCAGGTTAGGGTGTGTAGAAGAGAGGGAGATTTTCTTCCAAAAAATATCCTTTGACAGGATGGGAATGTTCCCCTTTGTTTAAAAATATTTATAGATGGGGGTTGTAAAGGGAACAAACTAGGGGTTTAGAGGGGGGGATTAAATTGGGAATCAAATTTTAAAAAGGGGAAATTTACAAGTTAATTTTTCTGATGGGTACTGTGCTTATGGGGGATTCCAAAGAAAAATTGCAAAAAGGAGTGGATGAGTTTGGGGAATTTTAAAAGAAAATTGAAAGGAAAATAGAAAAAAAAAAAAAAAAATATATATATATATATATATATATATATATATATATATATATATATATATATATATATATATATATATATATATATATATATATATACACACACACACACATATATATATATATATATATCCTTTTTTAAAAGCAATTCATGAAGATGCAACAATTCTCTATTGACAGCCTTGAGATTAATAAATTCTGTATATTTTTCTTAGTGGCAATAAAATATTTCAGTGTATGAATATGTGTCAAGTCTTGAAAATTGTCCTGGATTACTGGATATTGTGGCCAAGGTGGAAGAAGAAAAAGATGAAGATGCCAGTCATCAAAACTACTTGTACACACCTCATTGGTCACTGGAAAAAATACGTGCTGCACTCAAGGTAGCCTGAAAGTTTTATAATTTTGTTTATAGGTTATAATTGACCTTAGTCATTCATTTCAGCATTGCTAATGGGGTAAATAAACAGGAAACAATTTCTGCTGTGGATGTTTTTTTTTTTGTCTTAAGTTACACTTACTGTGCCACTTGATTCTGATATTGTTCACCCTCCTCAATGTCCTTTCACTGAATACCAATTTTCCATTCTTGCCCTCGTTGCCATTCCCTGTTTCTTCCCTTCCATGTTCTCTTTTATATATGCTATCTTAGGCATTCTCAGTCTTTGTTTAGTCATATTTGTGTTTATAGGGAGGTGCTGAATGCTTTACTTAGTCAAATGTGTTTGGTGCTACTTCATATGCATACAACATTTATAAATATTTGAGTCTCACATATTGGCCACAACAGCTGGTCTTAACTTTGGTATTAAAATATCTTCTCAAGATTTTACTCATGACATACTCTTGTGAATTAGAAATAGTTATGGGTTTATATGATGATGATAGAAAACTGAAGGATGGCTTGAGAGTAAATGTGAAGGATCTGTACATCATATAGAAAAATTGCTATGTGGTGGAAGTTTGAGAGGTCACTGGCTATTCTGGTCTAGTGCATGAAAAAGTAAAGTTATAGTTTGGTTGCTGCTATATAAGCCAGATTTGAGTACTGTAATGTAGATTTTGATAGTAGGGAATTCTGAACACCAGGCATATTGGTAGAAATGTTGAGTGAGATATAAAGCCAAAAAGTGTGAGATATCCAATTTAGGGAGGTAATATATAGAAACATTTCAATTGCTGCATGTACACTAGAAGGCCCAGCTAGATAAAATAGAATTGCATAGATCAGGAATATTTTATTAATGTAGCAGTGTTATATGCTGAGGTTATGTGTAAGTTAATTATACATGAACTACTGTTACGTAGTGAGATACGCAAAGTACATAGAGATAACTAATGAAAGTATTTGTTGGGTCTCATAATGCTTGGTTATTATCATTACTGATAGTATAATTAGTTTTGTCAACCAGTAAGAATAATATGCTTTAATTTATTTTATAAACTATATTTGTTTTCATAATAGTAATTCAAAAACTTATTTAAGTACATAATTCGAAACTTATTTAAGTTTTTTATTATCTTGTAGTCTTGACATTGCCTCTAATAAGTGTGGATATATGTGTACTTAAAAACTAGTGTCTTTTATATTAAAAAATATTAATAAATAATGATTCAAATATCATTTGCTTAATGACATTTTTTAATAAATTGACCATTTCCCACCAAGGTAGGGTGACCTAAAAAGAAAAACAAAAGTTTTTCTTTTTACATTTAGTAATATATACAGGAGAAGGGGTTACTAGTACCTTGCTACCGGTATTTTAGTCGCCTTTTACGACACACAAGACTTACAGAGGAAGGATTCTTTTTCCATTTTTCCATGGAGTTTAACCCTTTGACTGTCGAGGTCGTATATATACGTCTTACGAGGTACCGTGTTTGACGTATATACACTCATAAATTCTAGCGGCTTCAAATCAAGCAGGAGAAAGCTGGTAGGCCCACATGTGAGAGAATGGGTCTGTGTGGTCAGTGTGCACCATATAAAAAAAATCCTGGAGCATGCAGTGCATAATGAGAAAAAAAACTCCGACCGTTTTTTTTTTTAATTAAAATGCCGACTTTGTGGTCTATTTTCGTATAGTATTTATGGTTGTATTCTCGTTTTCATGGTCTCATTTCATAGAATGGAAAACATATTATAGAAATAGAGGTGATTTTGATTGATTTTACTATAAAAAGAACCTGGAAATGGAGCTCAAAGTAGGGGAAATGTTTGATTTTTGCCGATGTTCAAAAGTAAACAAATGATGTCATTGTCCAATAAATGTCCAACTAGCCATTCTAATATGCAGTCATGAATGGGTTGATGTTATTTATACAATTATTACAGTAGTCTGCATAACAGTAAATCTTCTATTTTTTGTTTGAATAAAAATTCAAAATAGAAAGCAAGAGTAATATCAGAGGTCTTGGAGACGTGACTGATGAACAAAGAAAATGTTATTTTAGAGCCAGGAATGTCTGCATTGTTCATTCTGGACCTTATTTTGAAATTGTCATATTTTTTAATTTTCGTGAAATTGGCCAAATTGCAAATTTCTGACCACGGTATTGGGTAATTGAAATCGGTAAATGGGCAGTTTCTTGTACTCAATCGATAGAAAAAATGGATTTCTAAAAAAATAGTTATGAGTTTGGTCGACTGGAACAAGGGAAGTAGCCAAAAATAGGGCTCAAAGTGGGCGAAATCGCCGATTTGTAAATATCGCCGAGGTCACTAATTTCGCGAGAGTGTAATTCCGTCAGTTTTCCATCAAATTTCATGTTTTTGGTGTCATTACAATCGGGAAAAGATTCTCTATCATTTCATAAGAAAAAATAATTTTTTTTTTTTTTTTTTTAAATTTTGTGACACCAGGAGACACTTCAGGATTGGGGGTTGCGACAGTCAAGGGGTTAATGACATTTTCTTTACTGAAAATCTGAGTAAAGAAAATTATTGCATTGAAGAAATAATCCATCATTTTGTAAACAAATGTGCAGTGCTCCTGAGATAAACAAAAACCCCTATGCAGCTAGTCTTGTATGTCTGTTATGTACAACAGAGGTAGTCACTTTTCTTCCTGATTGTTATTGTTTGGAAACAGGATACTTGCTAGTTCATTTTTTGTACCTTGTTTCAGTGTTATTACTTAGTTTTGCACCTGCCAGCAAATGTCCAAAAGAGCATCAGCGATAAGGATTGTGAACACAGAAAACTTCATGCAGTCATATTTCCTTAATTTAATTTAATTTTTCTCCTTTTTTATAATAATCACAGGAGATTTAACAGTTCATTTATACAATCTTTCTTTTAATAGGCTGGTAAACTTAGGCAGGGGGTATTGAAGACATCACGCACTAACTTCCTTGAAGCCAATGTAATGATTGAAGGTTTAGAAAAGACAGTGCTGATTCAGGGTCGTCTTAACCTAAACCGTGCATTACATGATGATACTGTGGCAGTTCAGATATTTCCTGAAGACCAGTGGTCCACCCATTCAACTGTTGTAATTGATCAAGAAAAGCAAGAAGAGGAGAAACGAGGCAAGTAACTAGTTTTGCTTTTCATGTATGCCTAATAAATTAATTTGATATTCCTTAGAGAGTCAGAAAATATGGTGGGAACATTGCACATTGCATTACATGTGGCAATGAAAGTACAGTGGTTTGTTGGAAGATAATGTGTAACTGACAGTATTTTTTTTATTAATGTGAAGTACTTTTAATACTTTAGTCATGAAATATTTTGCTAGGTTGTAGTGGGGGTAGTGTCTTGTGAGACTACCAGCATGAAAAGTCAGATGTGTTAGGTATCACTTTGAATACTAGTTAAATTTTTTTGTCCTCTTTTAGTGGGGCTTCCATATCCCATTAACCCTTAAACTGTCCAAACGTAGATCTACGTTTTTTCAACATTTGAAAGTATGTAAAAAAAAGTAGATCTTCTTTTTTCTTTTTTTTTTACATTTGAAAATGTGTAAAAAACTTTGATGTACTTTTTTTTTTGTTATATTTGAAAATATGTAAAAAAACATAGATCTACTTTTGGAGCACTATGCATGTGAACATAGATCTGCTTGGACAGTTTAAGGGTTAAAGTAAGAAATAGAGGCACAAAGTAGAAGTAATCATACAGAGGTATACAAAAGAAATCAAATTAACAGACCATTGGATTCAAACAAGGCTCTGTCCGGAGCCTGAAGGTCATTTGAAGAATATTCCTGGGATCACTGCCCTTGCAGTCCATTCCCAGACCAAGCCTCGTGGTTGATAGAGTGATCAGTCAGGCTGCTGGTGTTAGCCACATGGAGTCCACCTTAGCCCAACTGGTCGGGAACTAACTTCAGGAACCAATCCAGGGGTCTGAAGGTAATTTCCCTTATGTATGAAGGGAGGGTGTTGAAAAGTCTTGGTCCCTTTATACTTATTGAGTTATCTCTTAGTTGATTATATTTTAGGTAAATAAATGTTATTAAATATTTACAGGATGTAGTGAAGATGAAGATGCTGATGAAACCACCCTAAAAGAGGAGCAGGCTCTCTTAGCTTCTGGACGTGGAGAAGGAGAACGTCAGCCAACAGGATGTGTTGTTGGCATAATCAGGCGCAAATGGCGACAGTACTGTGGTATTATTAAAAAGAATGAAATTACTGATGTAAGTACACTGCCTTGTAGAGTGTGTATTAGTTTTGTTTTGTTGTATGTGAAAAAAAAGCATGAAGTCTTTGAGTAAAACAGATTTTTTTTTAATCAAGTTAATACTATGTAACTCATTTGTTATTGTTGCGGTGGTTTGGTCATTTAGAGAGAATGGATCAAAGTAGAATGACATGGAGAGCATATAAATCTGTAGGGAAAGGAAGGCGGGGTAGGGGTCATCTTCGAAAGGGTTGGAGGGAGGGGGTAAAGGAGGTTTTGTGGACGAGGGGCTTGGACTTCCAGCAAGCATGTATGAGCGTGTTAGATAGGAGTGAATGGAGACTAATGGTATTTGGGACCTGACGAGCTGTTGGAGTGTGAGCAGGGTAATATTTAGTGAAACCGGTTATTTTATATAGCCGGACTTGAGTCCTGGAAATAGGAAGTACAATGCCTGCACTTTACCCTTTCAGGGTCCAGAGGCCAAATTTCAAAGTGCGCACCAGGGTCCAAGTATTTAAAAAAAAAAAAAAAAATTATTTTTTCTTATGAAATGGTAGAGAATCTTTTTCTGAAGGTAATAAAACAAAAAGTATGAAATTTGATGGAAAATTGACAAAATTATGTTCTCGCGAATTTTGATGTGTCAGTGATATTTACGAATCGGTGATTTTGCCGACTTTGACTCCCATTTTAGGCCAATTACATTATTCCAGTCGACCAAATTCTTAGATATTTCACTAGTATTACGTCTATTCTATCGATTGAGCACAAGAAATTGCCAAGTCAACTATTCCAACTACAAAATAAAGTGGTCGGAAATTGGTAATTTGGCCAATTTAACACAAAGTTCAAAATATTCCAATTTCAAAATAGGGTCCAGAATAAACAATGCAGGTATTCCTGGCACTAAACTAACATTTCCTCTGTTCATTAGCTATGTTTTGAGGCTTTACAAATGAATTCCATTTTTATTTTTTATTCACATAATGAATTTTTATTCAAACCAAAAAATAGAAGATTTACTGTTATGCAATATTGTAATAATTGTATAAATATCATCACCACATTTGTGAATGTATATTAGACCCACATGCTGGCGTGTATTAGACGTGTGAGGTTGTTTGTTTACTCTTGAACATCGGCAAAAATTTAACATTTCCTCTAATTTGAGCTCAGTTTCAAGCCATTTCCAGTGCTAAAACCAATCAAAATCATCTCTATTTCTGTAATATGTCTTCCAGCCTATCAAATGAGACCAAGAAATCGCAAATACAACCATAAAAAACATACAAAAAAACACTGCAAAGTCGCTGTTTTAATCGAAAATCACGGTCTCAAGTTTTTTCTCTCATTATACACTGTGTGCTGCAGGATTTGTTTTATGTGGTGCACACATACCACATAAATGTATTCTCTCATATCTAGGCCCAAGTTTACCACTCACAGCTTATCAGAGTGAGCTGAGCTCATGGCGTAGATCTATGGTTTGAACCCTGAACGTAAAGCCGTAGATCTACGGCACGGACCCTGAAAGGGTTAAAGGAGGGGTTTGGGATATTGGCAGTTTAGAGGGATATGTTGTGTATCTTTATAATTATATTCTTCTAAACTGTTGTGTTCTGAGCACCTCTGCAAAAACAGTGATTATGTGTGAGTGAGGTGAAAGTGTTGAATGATGATGAAAGTATTTTCTTTTTGGGGATTTTCTTTCTTTTTGGGTCACCCTGCCTCGGTGGGAGACAGCCAACTTGTTAAAAAAAAAAATTGACCTTACTGAATAAACTCTTCAAAAATCATTGTAAGTAGCATTTTTTTTTTTCAACAAACTGGCCATATCCCACCGAGGTAGGGTAAGTAAATAAGTAAGTTTATTCAGGTATACACAAATACAGTTACATAGATTATCATACATAGCAACATATGTGTAGAGAACCTAAAACAAAGTGACTTATTTCCATTAGGGTCCTTTTGATACCTTATTATTATACTATAAAGGAGATAATATCTTATTATTATACTATAAATGAGTTATACTAGGAATAAGGTAAAGTGAGTTATTTGTATTTACATGTGTGTTAACTAAAAAAATAAAAAATAGTTCTCCCTTTCTGTCACTACATTCATTAGGCACCTTCTGGCTCTCTTCTTGAACTGGCTCATGCTATGACTGGCTTTGACATGTGCAGGCAGACCTGAAAAGAAGAATGAAAGTTTCTCTTTTTTTAAATTTAGTAAGGTATACAGGAGAAAGAGTTGCTAGCCCCTTGCTCCCAATATTTTAGTAGCCTCTTACGATCCGCATGGCTTATGGAGGAAGAATTCTGTTCCACTTCCCCATGGAAGTGGATCATGCTTCATAGGATCAATTCTATATGTAATGTGCTGAGTTTCTTGACCGAAACTCCGATAAGAATCCATTATAAGTACGTATATATACAAATAAATCAATTTGATTGCAGTGTGATTGAGAAAGATGTTGCTAACCCCATTGGTTTTCAATTATAAATTGGTTAGTTGTTTACATAAATATCAATAAAGTCTTTGAAGGTGGTGTACAGTAATTGAAATTGCCAAGTGTATGTTACTGATATATATGTACAATATGACATCAGCATCTAAACTGTAGTAACAGCATGCCTCGAGCAAGACAATGATTTTTTTTTTTTTTTTTTTTCAACAAGTCGGCCGTCTCCCACCGAGGCAGGGTGACCCAAAAAAGAAAGAAAATCCCCAAAAAGAAAATACTTTCATCATCATTCAACACTTTCACCACACTCGCACATTATCACTGTTTTTGCAGAGGTGCTCAGAATACAACAGTCTAGAAGCATAAACATATAAAGATACACAACATATCCCTCCAAACTGCCAATATCCCAAACCCCTCCTTTAAAGTGCAGGCATTGTACTTCCCATTTCCAGGACTCAAGTCCGACTATATGAAAATAACCGGTTTCCCTGAATCCCTTCACTAAATATTACCCTGCTCACACTCCAACAGATCGTCAGGTCCCAAGTACCATTCTTCTCCATTCACTCCTATCTAACACGCTCACGCACGCTTGCTGGAAGTCCAAGCCCCTTACCCACAAAACCTCCTTTACCCCCTCTCTCCAACCCTTTCGAGGACGACCCCTACCCCGCCTTCCTTCCCCTATAGATTTATATGCTTTCCATGTCATTCTACTGATAGAGTGAAAAAATGGCCATTGTGTAAAAAAAAAAAAAAAAAAAAAAAAAAGGAAACATCCGTCACTCCATGCACTCACATGATCAAGTCTCTTGCTCCCTGTATCTCGGATTGCTTAAAATTAAATCAAAATATATAAACAAATACAGTGGACCCCCGGTTCGCGAAGTCATCGGGATCCGATAAATCCGGTATCAAAAGCATTATATCGCAAAAAAATTTGCCTCGGTTCCCGTTACAAAACCCGGTGTGCAATACGATTTGTACGAGACGTGTCCACGTGTGGCCTGAACTGCCCCGTGTGTGCCAGTGTTTACAAGCCAGCCAGTGCGCGCGCATCTAAGGATATATTTGGTACATTCCATATTATCACTGTTTTTGGTGCTTGTTTCTGCAAAATAAGTCACCATGGGCCCCAAGAAAGCTTCTAGTGCCAACCCATCGAGACCAAGGGTGCTAATGACTATTGAAATGAAGAAAGAGATAATTGCAAAGTATGAAAGTGGAGTGCGTGTGTCGGACCTGGCCAAGTTGTATAGTAAATCCCAATCAACCATCTCTACTATAGTGAGCAGGAAAACGGCAATCAAGGAAGCTGTTCTTGCAAAAGGTGCAACTGTGATTACAAAACAGCGATTCCCCTTCTAAACATTAAAAACTTCGGCACTCTCCCCTCCTCCCATCCCATCAATCATCACCAGATCTTCATTAACCCTTAAATGGTCCAAACGTATATATACGTTTTTTCAACATTTGAAAGTATGTAAAAAAATGTAGATCTTCTTTCTTGTTTTACATTTAAAAATGTGCAAAAAAACTTTTATCTACATTTTTTTTTTTTTGTTATTTTTGAAAATATGTAAAAAAAACGTAGATCTACTTTTGGAGCACTACGAATTTAAACGTCGATTTGTTTGGACCGTTTAAGGGTTAAAGGTAAGTGTCAATTATTCTATTGTGATTATTCTATTGTTATTGTAATTATTCTATTGCATTAAACTTAATATTTCATGTGGCAAAAGTTTTTTTTTTTCATACTTTTGGGTGTCTTGCACGAATTAATTTGATTTCCATTATTTCTTATGGGGAAAATTGATTCGCTTTCTGATAATTTTGCTTTACGATGAGATCTCAGGAACAGATTAATAACGTGAACCGGGGGTCCACTGTATTGGTAAAGTTAGAGTGTACTTGTTTTGAAATACAGTATGTTCTTCACATAAATACTCATACTCCCATTGGAAAACTGTACTGAAATCTGTTTGTAAAGTTTCTCATAATCTTGTTGCTCCAAGGATCTGGCCTGTATTGTAGCAGTAATCTTTCCATATTGTACTGTGATCGGCTGATTAATAAATATTAATCTATTATTATTATTATTATTTTATGATTATTATTATTGTGAGTATATGGCCTCATAATAGATCATTTTTATCTTTTCAGTCACTACGACACTTGTTCATCCCAGCTGATAAGAAAATTCCATTCATTCGTATTGAAACTAGGCAGCCTGAAATGTTGTATGACAAGAGAGTGATTGTGGCCATTGATTCTTGGCCTAGAGATTCAAGGAACCCCAAGGTAAACAAATATCATATCTAGTTTTAAAAAAATTCTTTTACCTTACCCAGAGCTCTAATTGAATACATAGATTTGTGAGATATATCAGAAAATAGATAAAAGTAGTGTTCTGTACATGATGTACACCTTATGGATATGCTTAGGTAGTAGGATAAAAGCCAGCAACCATTCAGGAAGGTACTGAAGTTCAGTTATACAAGTGTGTAATAGAAACCTGCTAAATGTTTTGCATTCTTGTAGATCTCCTGGTGTTTTCTTTCTGTCTCATGAGCTTGTAAGATGACAGGTAAATTTTGCAAACTTCTTTGTGCATTAAATATATTTTTATCGGTTCCTGTATGTTTCTTAATGATTTTTAGTGTTGTAATTTTACATTTTCATTTAAAAAGTTTGGTCTGAGATTGGACTACAAGGGCAGTCTCAGAACCATTAACAGATTTAACAGATAATAGCAGCACCAGAAATATACATAATGTGGACATGCAGCAGCAGAGTACTTAACATTACTTCATCACATAATAACCATATTTTTTTTTCAATATACGTATTTGTAGTGAAAAAATCATTAATGAAGTAGAGGGCCATAACTTTTGGAATAAGAAATACCAAAATAAATTTAAAAATTATAAATATTTTGCAGGGTCATTTTGTCCGCGTGATTGGAATGGTTGGAGACAAAGAGGCAGAAAACGAAGTGATTCTCTTAGAGCATGACTGTCCATATACCAAGTTCTCTGAATCAGTTCTAAATTGCCTTCCAAAGATGCCATGGGTAATCACACCAAAGGTTAGTTACTCTTAATATTAAAAAAAAAAAAAAAATGTTTTTAGCAAGGCATTAACCCCTTCGCTGTTGTGCCCCAAAATTAAAATGCTGACAGCATTGTGATTTCTAAAAATATATAAAATAATTTTAGCTTCTGAAATGGTAGAGAATCTTTTCCTGAGGGTAATAACAACCTAAAATACTTATGGAATTAAGTGAACACAGAGTTGGCAGTCTGGATGCAATTTACACATAGGTGGTATTGCCCACCAGTGTGTAAATTGCCAATTCCAATGCTCAGTTCAACCCAATTTCTAGCTATTTCACTAGTATGCCTTCCCTTTTATTGACTGAACACAAGAATACCCATGCAACTATCAGAGCTACCCTATAATGGGCACAGTAGTTGGTAATTTGGTCAGTTTTAAACAAAATTTAAGAAATTCTAATTTAAAAACAAGAGTCCAAAATAAACCATGTAGGCATTGCAGTTGCAAAAGCAACCTTCCCTCTCTTCATTACTCATGTTCCTAGGCCTCTCCTGTATTACACTTGCTCTCCATTTCGAATCCATCATCACACAAAAGTCGACGTTTTACCCTATTTCTCAGATAATAACAAAATATGATAAAAAATGATTGGTCATGGTTTAGGCCATCCCAGTAATTGAAGCAGACCTAGCAAAAAAAAAAAAGGCTGGGGGACTAGGGAGCCCCGCCCTTCCTCGAAAATCTCCAAAAATTTAATATTTCTGTCATTTTGAATCTTATTTCAAGCTACTTTTGGTCTGAAACCAACCAAAATCAACTTTATTTCACTAGTATGTTTTCTGTTCTATTAACTGATACCAAGAAACAGCCAGTAAAACCACAAAAACCACCCTATAAAACACCTTAGTTGCTATTTTAAACCAAACACAAGGTTTGCTTTTCCTGTCATGCTTTGCATGGGGGTAGGATTTTTTATACTATGCACACTCACTGCACAGATGCATTCTCTTATGTCTAGGCAAAAATTTACTGCTCACAGTATATTTGAGGGAGCTGTGCTTGAAACGTAGATCTGTGTGAGCAACACTGGCAACAGTGATGTAGATGTACATAGGAGACAGTGAAAAGTTTGAAGAAGCATGTACATCCTTCCAAAGAATGAAGCATGTGTATTATCACTCATTCCATAGTTATCCTTTAGAACAGTCACATGTAATTGGAATGTACTAAACTTTTCTTATATTCAGATTTATCACCTTAAAAGCTACATTTTACCTTTCTGTGTATTTTCATGATGGAGATTTGATCAGTATTTAAAGGGTGAATAATATTACTATAGTGACCAAAAGTAGGCACTCAGATATTATTCACTCATATATTATTCATCTCATTAAATATAATATCACTTATATATTGGTAAATGTGATGCTTTTCTACCAAAATATTTATTCACCCTGACAGCACAATAAATCTCAAGTCTTAATTTAGATATTTTAAGCTGCAGCTTATGCTTCTTTGTCACTCAGAAAACCCCAGTGTGTTTAAACAACAAAAAGTACCCAGAGGCAGGTTGGGTGTGTTCTGGTGTCTTGGAATGAATTACCATAAAACTATATATTTTGGGGTTGAGTTACGATATTTTGGAGACATGATAGGTCTTCTGGAACGGATTAATATTGTAACTTAAGAGACTACTATATTAACAAATGTACGTATTTAATATTTTTAGGATGAGGCCAAACGTGAAGATTTGCGTCATTTGGATGTCTGTTCTGTTGATCCCATTGGATGTACAGACATTGACGATGCACTCCACTGTCGGAAACTTTCGAATGGTAATTATGAGGTCGGTATCATTCCTAACATTACATCAGTTTATTTTGTTGTGTCTTGTGTTAACAAAATGTGCAACAGAAAACATATAGTTTGGCTAAACAGAATATATGATTTAGTAACAGAATGTGGGGTTTAGCAGCAACAATAAAGGTGATTTAACAACAGAATGTGTGGTTTACCCACAAAGAACTTATGATTTAGTGACAAAAAATTATCGTGTAGTGACAGGATGTGAGGTTTAGCCTCAAAAAATGTGTAGTTAAGCAATAGAACTTCCTGCTTAGCAACAAAGAACATTCTGCTTAGCAACAGAGAACTTCATACTTAGCAACAAAGAATTGCCTGCTTAGCAACATAGAATTGCCTGCTTAGCAACATAGAAATGTCTGCTTAGTAACAAAGAACATTCTGCTTAACAACAGAGAACTTCATACTTAGCAACATAGAATTGCCTGCTTAGTAACAAAGAACATCCTACTGAGCAACAAAGAACATTCTGCTTAACAACAAAGAACTGCATACTTAGCAATAAAGAACTGCCTGCTTAGCAACAAAGAGTGTGTATTTTAGCCACCAAAAATGTAATTTAGCCACAAATAATGTGATTTAGTTGCAAGGAACACATAATTTAGCCACAAAATGTGGTTTAGCAATAAACAATGTGATGTAGTCATAAGGAATGTGTGATTTAGTCACAAAAAGTAAGTGGTTTAACATCACAATGCCAGATGATAGTCAACCAGGAATAGGCAGTGCCCTTCACTGGCCCGTGAGTCTGCTTGCCAAACTTTTAGAAACCATCAGCCAGTCTCATCTCAAGCACTTGATGGATCTCATAAATTGAATTAAGACCATTAATATTAGGAATAACAAGCTAGCAAGTTTTGACATCAATGCTCTTTTCACTAACTTACCCACCACTCATCACTGCTTTCTTCACTTGCTTACCCATTACTCAAGCAGTTGCAGTAATGTGTGGCAAAGACCCTGACAGTGAGAGTTACCAAACAGATTTTGTTGACCTCATTGCTCAGTGCATAAATTATAATTGCTTTTGCAACTATACTTATTTTCCAAAGGAAAATAGGATGACGAGTGGTGGGTAAGTTAGTGAAAGGAGTAGTGATGTCAAAATAAGTATAGACAATGTTTTAGGATGGACACGAGCTCCTATATCAGTGCTGTTAGCTAATCTTCATATGGAGCATGTTTAATC
The DNA here is from genome assembly GCF_038502225.1 of Cherax quadricarinatus. NCBI lineage: Eukaryota > Metazoa > Arthropoda > Malacostraca > Decapoda > Parastacidae > Cherax > Cherax quadricarinatus. The sequence goes on from NC_091296.1 coordinate 56,096,821, forward strand.
AGAACTTGTAAAACCCTTCATGCCCTGTAGTATATATGTAACATGGCTGCATTGTGTAGACAACATTTTGGTTATTTATCCTTGAAGACTCAAAATTGACACTATTGACCAAAAACATTAGTGTGGAGCTGTTCCTTGAGAAGAAAAGTGACATTAAATTCCTATTCTTAGATATCCTAAGCAGAGACAGTGATAAACTTACCTTCACAAACAAGGACAAGCTATCATATTTTTTCTCACATGACGACACTTGCACTGAGAGAAGCGTCATCATCGGGTTCTTTCTTAGAACCCATGGGATTTGCAGCTCACAGTTGTTTGAAGTGTAATATGACCACATTTTTCAAATATTTATATGTTCTGTTCTTTGTATTGGATTGATAAAGCCGCTAAGTCTTCAAATAAAATATCTTCCATGTTTCCTATGCATTTTTATTCCTCAGTTTGTTGGTATTGTTGTGACTAGTACTGTTACTCATGATATCATTTTTGTCATTTATGCACTTTTCTTCATGGACATTCATAATCTTGTTATGTTGTAGGTTGGGGTCCACATTGCAGATGTATCTCATTTCATTCGGCCCAACACTGCCCTAGACAAGGAAGCACAAAATCGCAGTACTACAGTTTACCTTACTAGCCGCCGTATTGATATGGTACCAGGTAAGTGACTTGCTATGATTGATGTTGTATTTCTCATCTTAGTTCTTCTTGTGTAAATGTATTCAAATACTTGGAAGATTTTGTTTTCAGTATAGTTATTTTAAGGAAACAATGTAGAGTGGTATCAACATTAGTTCCTGGAGATAGCTTGTGAACCATGGTTAAAAGTTAGATGTTCAGGTTGACATTGTGAATGCCATCATAAGCAAGTTTTATAATGCTTCTCCAAGTGTGGCATTATGGTTTTCCATAGTGTAAATCTTCTTCTTTCAACAAACGAGCAGGGTGGCCCAAAAAGAAAAAGAAAAGTTTCTCTTTAACTTTAGTCATGTATACAGGAAAAGGGGTTACTAGCCCTTTGCTCCTGGCATTTTAGTCACCTCTTACGACATGCATGGCTTACAGAGGAAGAATTCTATTCCACTTCCCCATGGAGATAAGAAGAAATAAACAAGAACAAGAGCTAACAAGAAAATAGAAGAAAACCCAGAGGGGTGTTTGTATATATGCTTGTATACTGTACATGCAAGTGTAGTGTGACCTAATTGTAAGTAGAAGTAGCAAGACATACCAGAAATCTTGCATGTTTATGAGACAAAAAAAGACACCAGCAATTCTACCATCATGTAAGACAGAGTGTGAATATACTGTTAATAAAAAGAGGCAAAAATCCATAATACATAAGTTGATGGGGTACTGATAGGCACTGTGAGACAGATACATTAAAAGAGATCTTTTGGACTTGTAGACCATAACATCAAGACTGTATGGTAGTGAAGTTTAAGTATTCTTCTTTCTTTCAACACACCAGCCGTATCCCACCGAGGCGGGGTGGCCCAAAAGGAAAAACAAAAGTTTCTCCTTTTTCTTTCTTCTTTCAACACACCGGCCGTATCCCACCAAGGCAGGGTGGCCCAAAAAAGAAAAACGAAAGTTTCTCTTAAATTTAGTAATTTATACGGGAGAAGGGGTTACTAGCCCCTTGCTCCTGGCATTTTAGTCACCTCTTACAACACGCATGGCTTACGGAGGAAGAATTCTATTCCACTCCCCATGGAGAGAAGAGGAAATAAACAAGAACAAGAACTAGAAAGAAAATAGATGAAAACCCAGAGGGGTGTATATATATATATACTTGTACATGTATGTGTAGTGTGACCTAAGTGTAAGTAGGAGTAGCAAGACATACCTGAAATCTTGCATGTTTATGAGACAGACAAAAGACACCAACAATCCTACCATCATGTAAAACAATTACAGGTCTCCCTCAACATTCACGTTTTCAACTTTCACGGGCTTCACACATTCGCGAATTCCCAACCGCTAAATTCCCAGCCACCAAATTCCCAGCCGCCAAATCATATTTAAGTTTCCGGCCACCTGCGAGTCCCTACTACCCTCCCTCCGACCCCCGCAACTGGCAGCCAGCCCTCCCACCACTCAGTGTGGTGAGTGTTTTGTTTGTTCATTATTTGCTATTAAACTACAGTATAAATAATGTAAACCCATTCATGACTGCATATTGGAATGGCTATTCGAACAGGTATTAGACGGTGACATCATGTGTTTACTCTTGAACACTGCAAAGAATTAAACATTTCTGCTACAGCTAATAATAACAATAGTAATAATAATAACAATAATAATAATAATAATAATAATAAATATGATATAATTGAAGAAGGAAATTGTACAAAAATACGAGGGAGTGGTTGACACAGTCAGTGTGACTTTGTTTATGCTGGAGTGAACATTAGTCTCTGTACTCTTCCAAACATTTCACAATAATTCATTGTGTTTGGTGCTTGTAGATTGAGTGTGACTGGAGTGGTAGAGGCAGTGATTGAGGCAATGGTATTTAATAACATACATGTTAATAATAATACATGTTATTAATAATATGTACTATTATTATTTATAACATGTGTTATTAAATACATACATGTTAATAATAATACATGTTATTAATAATAACATGTACTATTATTATTTATAACATATATGTTATTAAATACCACTGCCTCAACCTCTGAATTATTGTGAAATGTTTGGAAGAGCAGGGAGACTAATGTTCACTCCAGCATAAACAAAGTCACACTGACGATGTGTCAACCACTCCCTCGTATTTTTGTACAATTTCCTTCTTCAATTATGTCGTATTTATTATTATTATTTTTATTATTATTATTATTATTATTATTACTATTGTTATTATTAGCAATAGCAGAAATGTTCGATTCTTTGCTGTGTTCAAGAATAAACACATGATGTCACCTTCTAATACCTTTCCTAATAGCCATTCCAATATGCAGTCATGAATGGGTTTACATTATTTATTCTGTAGTTTAATAGCAAATAATGAACAAACAAAACACTCGCCACACTGAGTGGTGGGAGGGCTGGCTGCCAGTTGCTGGGGTCGGAGGGAGGGTAGTAGGGACTCGCAGTGGTGGAGGCACTGGTGGAGTCTGTGGTATTTAATAACATACATGTATATATTTAGTACAATTTACGATGTTTTCATGTATTTTATGATTATTCATGGTTCAACAAGTTAAGGAAGCAGTATTGTAATATATTTCCCTACAATATATTGGGCACCAAACATTCACGGTTTTTCAACATTCGCGAGGCTCTTGATCCCCTAACCCTCGCGAATGTTGAGGGAGACCTGTACAGGCTTTCGTTTTACACTCACTTGGCAGGACGGTAGTACCTCCCTGGGTGGTTGCTGTCTACCAACCTACTACCTAGAAAGTTTAAGTATTATTATTATTATTATAATCAAAACCAAGCACTAAACCTACTAGGGTCATACATTAATTTCAAATGCAACTTGCGGTTGCATTTCAAATTAACTAAATCAGCTACTTAAGTGTTAGAATCATGACAGGCATGAATAAATAATGTGCAGTGTTTTGTCAAATTCTTGATGGAAATTCACAGACTTAGTTGTTAACCGTATAACTGTGCATGGGGTAGAGTGGACAGATTTGCCATAGGTCATTTTTTTTTCTTTAATAGTAGAATTACAAATTATACCAAAATAAGTAGAATTAAAAAAATAATGATGTTACCTTGGTATAACTTGTTTAGGAGTGTTGTTTGACCTTTAGCAGTGGAAGGTGATGAAATTGTGCACCTAAGCACATAGTACAGGTCAGTCATCACTAATCCGGCATCACTGGGACCTGTAGAGTGCCGGATTAGTGATATTGCTGGATCACAGAGTGATCCAGTTCCATCGCTAATCCAGCACTAATCTCGGCTAGCCAAAATTAATGGCAGATTAGTGATGGAACCGGATTAGTGATTGCTGGATCAGTGATGACTGACCTGTGTAGCACTGTATATTATATTTCATAATTCTAGGTTTTCACTGTTATTACAGCATTTACATCATACACTTTGGTTGATTATGACTATACTTGGGTTTCACTTTACAGTAGTCTGAGAAACAGGCTGGCATACAGCCTATGTCCTAACATACATCTGATGAATTTGCACACATTTTGTTAGGTTTTATTTACTGTTTTCACAAAAGTATAATATATGTTGTATGTAACACAAGAGTATCACTTTCATTACAGTCTGAAATACTAATACTGTATGCAATGACATCAGTGTTCTGTTTTTGACAGTTGGTGAAATTAGCAATGAAAATAAACTTTTTTTTTTATGTCCTTGATGTAATAGTTAGTTTGCCTTCTCCATAACCAGTGCAATAGCACTTCACTTCCACATGATTCCTTCCTCTGTATTGTTACATTTATTGATAGTGTGACATTTAAGTGTGTCTTGGTAGGATTGCAGAGACGGGGAAGAAAAAGGTTAAATCACAATAATGTAAGCTTTCAGTTTCAATCAAGTTCTGTAATGAGGTCAGCAGATAAATGCTCAAACTTACATCCTTAATAGAAAATTGGCTGCCAACCTATTAATTTTAGTCAGGTTTATCTGATTGTAGTATGGTAACTACCACTATTTCTAGACTAGTGCCTCTTAACCCTTTGAGGGTTTCGGCCATACTAGTACGGCTTACGACCCAGGGTTTTTGACGTACTAGTACACCTAAATTCGAGCGCCCTCAAATCTAGTGGGAGAAAGCTGGTAGGCCTACATTTGAAAGAATGGGTCTATGTGGTCAGTGTGCACAGTATAAAAAAAATCCTGCAGCACACAGTGCATAATGAGAAAAAAAAGCTTTGACCGTTTTTTTTGGAATAAAACAGCGACTTTTCACTGTATTTTTGTATGGTATTTATTGTTATATTCTAGTTTTCTTGGTCTCATTTTATAGAATGGAAGACATATTACAGAAATTGAGATGATTTTGACTGGTTTTACAATGAAAAGTACCTTGAAATTGAGCTCAAAATAGCAGAAATGTTCGATTTTTACCAAAGCTCAAAAGTAAACAAATCATGCCAAGCATCCAATACACGTCAACTGATGAGTCTAATATTCTTTCGCAGGTGCGCAGATATTATTTATACCATTTTTTACACTAATGCAGTAGTCTGCATAACAGTAAATCTTCTATTTTTTGTGAGAATAAAAATTCAAAGTGGAAAGTAAAAGAATGTAAGAGGGGCCTTGAGACGTGACTAATGAACAGAGGAAATGTCATTTTAGTGCCTGGAATGTCTTTCTTGTTTATTCTGGACCCTATTCGGAAATTGGCATCTTTTGAAATTTTTGTGAAATTGGCAAAATTGCTATATTCTGACCACTGTACTGGATAGTTGAAATTGGTAAATGGGTGGTTTCTTGCACTCATTTGATAGAAAAAATGGAGTTCTAGCGAAATATTCATGTTTTTGTCGACTAGTACATTGGAATTGGCCGAAAATGGGGCTCAAAGTGGGCAAAATCGCCGATGTGTAACATCGCCAAGACCGCTAACTTCGCGAGAGCATAATTCCGTAAGCTTTCCATCAAATTTCATACTTTTGATGTCATTATGATCGGGAAAAGACTCCATATCTTTTCATAAGAAAAAATAATTTTTTTTTTTTTAAAATTTGGCCGACCCTGAGAACGAGTCTCGGAGAGGGCCTGTTGACCCTCAAAGGGTTAATGTGGCAGTGTACATAATAATTTCATACATTAACTGCTACTTTGATATTGCAGATCTTCTCAGCAGTAACTTGTGTTCTCTGCGGGGAAATGTTGATAGGTTTGCTTTCTCTGTAATATGGGAAATAACAAAGAAGGCAGAAGTTTTATCATCCAGGTTGGTAATCTTGTTTCTTTATGTTTTTTAATCTACAGTGGTCCCTGGAGTTACAGTAATTTGGAATTACAACTTACCCTAGTACAGGAATTTTGTTTTGAGTTGCAGTTAAAAATTGGAGATAAAATACACATATGATGATATGACTGTTGTGGGTCGCATCCTGGGTAAAGAGATTAACCTAAGTTGCCTGAAATGCTCTGCATAACAGGGGCTTCTATATATAGTAGTATGCCACTAATGTCAGCTAGGTCTGTAATAGTTCTATAATGCTATTTATTATTATTATGCAGGATGCATACATCCTCATTTGCCTTATCGAAGTTCATAGGTTTGAACCTAAAGCATTATTATTATTCTTTCTTTCTTTCAACACACCGGCTGTATCCCACCGAGGCGGGGTGGCCCAAAAGGAAAAACGAAAGTTTCTCCTTTTGCATTTAGTAATATATACAGGAGAAGAGGTTACTAGCCCCTTGCTCCCGGCATTTTAGTCGCCTCTTACAACACGCATGGCTTACGGAGGAAGAATTCTGTTCCACTTCCCCATGGAGGTAAGAGGAAATAAACAAGAACAAGAACTAGAAAGAAAATAGAAGAAAACCCAAAGGGGTGTGTATATATATGCTTGTACATGTATGTGTAGTGTGACCTAAGTGTAAGTAGAAGTAGCAAGACATACCTGAAATCTTGCATGTTCATGAGACAGAAAAAAGGACACCAGCAATCCTACCATCATGTAAAACAATCACAGGCTTTCGTTTTACACTCACTTGGCAGGACGGTAGTACCTCCCTGGGTGGTTGCTGTCTACCAACCAACTACCTAGGATTATTATTATTATTATTATTATTATTTATATTATTATTATTATTTATAATATTATTATTATTTTATTTTTAACAAGTCGGCCGTCTCCCACCGAGGCAGGGTGAGCCAAAAAGAAAGAAAATCCCCAAAAAGAAAATACTTTGATCATTATTCAACACTTTCACCTCACTCACACATAATCACTGTTTTTGCAGAGGTGCTCAGAATACAACAGTTTAGAAGCATATATGTATAAAGATACACAACATATCCCTCCAAACTGCCAATATCCCAAACCCCTCCTTTGAAGTGCAGGCATTGTACTTCCCATTTCCAGGAGCCAAATCTGCCTATATAAAAATAACCGGTTTCCCTGAATCCCTTCACTGAATATTACCCTGCTCACACTCCAACAGCTTGTCAGGTCCCAAATACCATTCGTTCCTATCTAACACGCTCACGCACGCTTGCTGGAAGTCCAGGCCCCTCGCCCACAAAACCTCCTTTACCCCCGCCCTCCAACCTTTTCGAGGATAACCCCAACCCCGCCTTCCTTCCCCTACAGATTTATATGCTCTCCATGTCATTCTACTTTGATCCATTCTCTCTAAATGACCAAACCACCTCAACAACCCCTCTTCAGCCCTCTGACTAATATTTTTATTAACTCCACGCCTTCTCCTACTTTCAACACTCCGAATTTTCTGCATAATATTTACACCACACTGTCTTTAGATAGGACATCTCCACTGCCTCCAACCGCCTCCTCGCTGCACCATTTACAGCCCAAGCTTCACACCCATATAAGAGTGTTGGTACTACTTTACTTTCATACATTCCCTTCTTTGCCTCCATAGATAAAGTTTTTTTGTCTCCACGTATACCTCAATGCACCACTCACCTTTTTTCCTTCAATTCTATGATTAACCTCATCTTTCATAAATCCATCTGCTGACACGTTAACTCCCAAGTATCTGAAAACATTCACTTCTTCCATACTCCTCCTCCCCAATTTGATATCCAATTTTTCTTTATCTAAATCATTTGATACCCTCATCACCTTACTCTTTTCTATGTTCACTTTCAACTTTCTACCTTTACACACACTCCCAAACTCGTCCAATATGCAGTTTTTCTTTAGAATCTTCCATAAGCGCAGTATCATCAGCAAAATGTTACTGTGTCAATTCCCATTTTGTATTTGATGCCCCATAATTTAATCCCAACCACCCCTCTCCTGAACCCTAGCATTTACTTTTACAACCTCATCTATAAATATATTAAACAACCATGGTGACATTACACATCCCTGTCTAAGACCTACTTTTACCGGGAAGTAGTCTCCCTCTCTTCTACACACCCTAACCTGAGCCTCACTATCCTCATAAAAATTCTTTACAGCATTTAGTAACTTATCACCTATTCCATATACTTGCAACATCTGCCACATTGTTCCTCTATCCACTCTATCATATGCCTTTTCTAAATCCATAAATGCAATAAAAACTTCCCTATCTTTATCTAAATACTTTCAAATATATGCTTCAATGCAAACACTTGATCTACACATCCCCTACCCACTGTAAAACCTCCCTGCTCATCCACAATCCTACATTCTGTCATACCTCTAATTCTTTCAATAATAACCGTACCGTACACTTTTCCTGGTATACTCAGTAAACTTATTCCTCTATAATTTTTACAGTCTCTTTTGTCCCCCTTCCCATTATATAAAGGGACTATACATGCTCTCTGCCAATCCCTAGGTACCTTCCCCTCTTTCATACATTTATTAAACAAAAATTCCAACCACTCCAACACTGTATCCACCCCTGCTTTTAACATTTCTGTCATGATTCCATCCGTTCCAGCTGCTTTACCCCCTTTCATTCTACGTAATGCCTCATGCACCTTCCCCACACTCACATCCTGCTCTTCTTCACTCCTAAAACATGGTATACCTCCCTGGCCAGTGCATGAAATTACCGCCTCCCTTTCTTCATCGACATTTAAAAGTTCCTCAAATTATTCTCGCAATCTACCCAATACCTCCATCTCCCCATCTACTAACTCCCCTACTCTGTTTTTAACTGACAAATCCATACTTTCCCTAGGCTTTCTTAACTTGTTAAACTTCAAATTTTTTTCTTATTTTCATTAAAATTTCTTGACAGTACCTCTCCCACTCTGTCATCTGCTCTCCTTTTGCACTCTCTTCACCTTTCTTTTACTCTCCATATACTCTACTCTTCTTATAACACTCCTGCTTTGTAAAACCTCTCATAAGCTACCTTTTTCTCTTTTTTCACACCCTTTACTTCATCATTCCAGCAATCACTCCTCTTTCCTCTTGCACCAACCCTCCTATAACCACAAACTTCTGCCCCATATTCTAATACAGTAATGCATTTTTAAAACTATTCCAACCCTTCTCTTATTATTACTGTACAGCCTCTCCTCGCTTAACAACAGAGTTCAGTTCCTAAGACCACGTTGGTATACAAATTCATCACTAAGTGAGGAGCATACTATAATGGTTGTGGGTTTGTGTCAACCATCTCTCATACTGCTTTAATGTCACCTTTGCACCATTTATAACATTTCTAGTATATTTTTAAATGTTTATACAACAGTGTACTGTATATTGTAATAAACCGAATAGAGGATATCAGCTCTAATATACATTACTTAGGTATGCATACTAGTCAGAGAGCCCATTATAAGTCAGAGTCATCAATAAAAGAGTACATCACTAAGTGAGGTGAGGCTGTATTATTATTATTATTATTATTATTCTTTCAACACACCGGCCGTATCCCATCCTGGGGTTGCTGTCTATCAACCTACTTTTTTATTATTAATTTTATTATTATTTATGGGGGGTCATGTGGGTGGGCCTCAGTCACCAGCAAAAAGGAAACCCTCTTGGGCACTTTTGAAAATGGGACCATCAGTTCTTGGGGGTTGAATGTTTTATGGATGTCTAACCAGTTTTTTTTTTTTTCAATTTAAAGCTATCATGACTGTTTCCCTGTAATAGTCTGGATTATTCCCCTTCTCCATTTGTGTTATAAAAAACCATCTTTTGAAACTAAGTCTTTTCCCTGAAATTGCCAGTAAACAGGCCATTTCTCTAAAATTAAATTTAAAGAAATTAGTGCATTGGTGTTGATAGGGCCCTCAATTTTATTTCTGATATTGTTGAGCAGAAAAGGCAGAAAAAATTATCATAGAGAGGGAAAAGCTTTTAAATTTTTGGAAAAGGGGTAGAAAAAGGGGAGACAATCCAAAAAGTCATTCTGTGGTTACCTCGGGTACAATAAAGTTACTTCGGGTTCTTGGAACAAATTACCATTTGGGGGTATGTTTGTCTTCTGGAATGGATCAGTGTGGTAACTAAAGGGGGACCACCTTTTTTTTAAAAAAAAGGGAAATTTAAAATGGGGCCTTTTTTATCACCCCTTTTTGGAAAAAACCCCCCGGTTAATGGTAATGGGTTTACCCATTCTTTATATAGGGTAAAAGTCAATAAAATTTCAAAAGTACTCTAATATATCTGTACCCTCATTTACAGTAACTCCCCTCGTTTACAGTCTATTGCAAAAAATTTTTTGAAAAAAAAAGGGTTGAAGTTTTTTTTAAGTAAATTTTTCCCCAAAATTTAAAAGTCCATTATATAAAGGGTTTACTACATGGTCCCAAAATTACATTTCTAAAGTTTTCAGAAGAAGTTCTATCTATTGGATTCTTTCTGCATGAATGAAACTGTATTTCATTGTCCTCTTCTACATTAAATTCAGTCATTCATGTTTTTTCCTTTGCTCAGTTTCCCCAAGTCTTCTTGGGGGGTTTTAGTCATATTTTATTAGTACTTTCCGGGAATTTTCCATTCTAAACCTGTTAGTATTTTTTTTTCCTTAAAAGTCATTTACATAAATTAGAAATATTATCGGGACAAATATTGATCCTTGTACTCCCTCTTGATGACATTTTCCCATAAGACTTTTTCTTCTTACCCTTGTTTATTTTTTCTCTCAATATTTTAATTGGTTTATGCATGTGAGCTAGACTAAAACCTATTTTTTTATGGTTTAAAATTAATTTTAAATTGTTTTTGTTCTTAAAATTTTTTTCCCTTTTCAAACCCAGTTTATTAGTGATTTCCCATTGCATTTTATTGTCCTGTTTCAAACTTTTGTGTATTTTTTCCCGTTATTCCTTTGTTAAACCCCTTGACATACTGCTGTATGTATTTATAGGTAATTTGCGCCCCATATGTTTTTTTAACCCCTTAAACTGTCCTTAGATCTCATTCACATGGGGCCCGAACATAGACCCCGTTTTTTGTTTCAAGGGGAGAAAATTAATCGGGTTTTCCGTTGAATTTTAGTTTAATCAGGAAAACCCGCTGTCTTAAATCCTATAATGAAACACAATACTGCCTTGTAAGGTGTTTCTTAAATTTTAATAGCAAGAAGAAACCAGTTTTTTTTTTTTAAATGTAACATTATTTGATGGTCATAGTATTAAGTTTTTAATTAGTTAAAAGTGTTTTTTTAATTTCCAGTTTTAAGGCAATTATCAAGTCCGGAGGAATTTAGCTATGAGCAGGCTCACCAAAAGGGATGATAAACAATGAGCGATGATCTAACAAAGTCTCTGAAATCTCAACAAGTTGGCTAAAGGCTGAAAAAAAAGGGTTAATGCTGGGTAAGACCATATTATTTAAGAACATATATTAATACCATGTAAATGCTAGAAAGGAAAAAGGCAGGGAAAAAAGTGTCTTTGTTAAAAATATTTTTAACATTTTGCATTGTTAAAACTTTTTTGTAGTTCAGGGTCATTTGAACTATAATATCCCCACTTCAAAGACAGTTTTGAATGGTGATGGAAAATTTAAATTTTCCCTTTTTTTGGATCCCCTCCCTCAGTGGGACAAAGTCTTGGGTCAAAAAACCCTACTTTGTTCTGCCACTGGAAACCTGCCCCTCCCTTTACACAAATTATCTAATATTATTTTTAAAAAGGTTGGAATGGTAAATTGGGAAGGCCTTGGTCAGATGCCCAAAAAAGCTTTACTGTTGGTTACCCTATTTTTAAGCCCCGCATTGAAACATTTCCTTTTTCCCTGATGAATCTTCTAATAACCCCCTCACAACACTGGCCCCTTAAAATCCAAAGTATGTTTCCCCTACAGACAAGACAAGTAAAATTTCCTTACATTTTTCCTTTTCCCCAAAGTAGTAGATAGATGCCTGGGTGTTAGTCAGCTGCTGTGTGACATTTTACTGTGGGGGGGTGGGGGTTTTTTTTTTTTTTTTTTTTTTTTTAGGGGCTGAGCTTTAAATTATCTGAAGTAGTATGAAAGCTCTTGCCTGTAAACTCAACTTTAAAAAAAAAAAAATAATCATTTCAATATCAGGATGAAAACTTTAGTTGATGTTGAAAATATTTGAATTGTTAATCGCTGTTGCAAACTAACTGTATCCATATTGTCCTTTCAGTGAATTTAAATTTCCCTTCTTTTCTCCTCTTATAGCTTTGTGTCTTTCCTTTCCCCCGCCTTTCCCCTTTTTCTTGTTCCTGAAAGAGCTGATTTTAAAATTAATGACAAAAACCAGCATGCAATTCTTTGTATTTTCTGGAAATCAAGTTTTTAAACATTCCTGAAAAAAAAGCATCAATCCTGGCATTAAAATTAAAAATATATAGGAGAGTCAGTTTGAAACCCCAATTCCTTGGGAGAGAAATATGTATTATAAACTGTATTGTAAAAATACTGTTTTGAAAAATGTATAATAACCTGTATATTTTTAATATCAATTTTTTTTCATTTTATAAAAGCAGTTCTTACAAAAAAAATTAAACTTTTCTCACAACAGAGCACTGGTATTGGCAGTATGGAGGAAAAATTTCCCCATTTTGATCCTGACACAGCCCTTGGGGTTTGACATAGTAGAAAAACAGCATTGGAACAATAGCATGGTTGAGAGTTCCGCCCCAAAAAGGGACATCTGCAGAGACTACACCCCAAGGGTTAAATTGTCCGTAAAAAAGAATAATTTTAGGGGGGAGGATCGCCCTGGAAAGGATGGGGGGAGGGTGGGTTTTTTGTGTGCGGGGGTGGACATACAACAGGCATGTGTGGCATATTGAAGGAGGAATGAGATGAAGGGTTTTTTGTTGACGGCTGTTGGAGTGTGAGCAGGGTAATATTTTGTGGGGGATTCGGAAACTGTTGAACTTGAGCCCTGGAGGTGGAATCAATGTTTTAAACCCTTTGACTTCACGTCATATATATTGTCAAGGAATACCTTTTTGGGGTATCTTATGCAAAAATTCAGCGCTTCAAATCAACAGGAAAAAGCTGGTAGGCCCACATGTGGAGAATGAGTCTCCAGGTCAGTGTCCCTTAAAAAAAAAAGTGGTGCATTTGGGAATACCATTTCATGTCCTTTTGCGTCTGCGGTGAAATAATCCCCCGCAAATCTGGGACTCTTCTCTTCCCCAAATGATGCTCTAACACAGATGGGGTTCATTGAAGATCAGTTTTATGATTTGAGTTTGAGACCAAAAGCAATGGAGGAGGGGAAGAAAGGAGGAAAAGAGGAGGAGGAAGGAAAAGAGGAGGAGGAAAGGGAAAGGGGGAAAAGGAAGGAAGGAGGAAAAGGAAGGAGGGGGGAGGGAGGAAGGAGGGAGGAGGAGGAAGGAGGGGGAGGAGGGGGGGGGGAGGAGGAGAGGGAGGGGGGGAGGGGGAAAAGGGAAAGGGGGAGGTGGAGGGGAAAGGGGGGAGGTGGAGAAGGAGGGGGGGTGGAGGAAAGGGGGAGGGGGGAAGGAAAAAGAAAAAGAAGGAGGAAGAATAGGAAGAAGAGGAATAATAAAAATAATAATTTAAAATAATAATATCTAATAATATGTTCCCGGGCATAAAACATTCCCCATGACGTCACAAGAAAGGAGATAACATCTTTTAAGAGCTGGTTTTTATAAGTGTAAACGAGGGTGGGGGAGGCACTGTCTATTTTTCAGAAAGGAGGAGGAAAGGGAAAAAAGGAGAAAGGGGGAAAAGGGGGAGGGGAAAGGGGAAGGAGAAGAGGGGGGAGGAGGGAAGGGGAAGGAGGAGGAGGGGGGAAGGGAAGGGGGGAAGAAGGGAAAAACATTTGTCCGTCTGTCTATTTTTCTTCTCCAAACTCCTGTCTATCAAAACTAGCTCTTCTCAAGACCAAGACTGTCATCATCCGTTTCTCACATCTTCAAGCGAGTATAGCACTTTGTCTGATTTTTGGTTATCTAGGGAATTTAAATATGTATCTTGATGTATGTGTCCTGTGAGACAGAGATGACAGACAGAAAAAGAGAGAAGATTGAAAAGATAGAATGAGGGGAAAAATAATTAGATAGAATGGAGAAAGCATCCGCCCCATTGTTTTGACCGTGGGGGGTGATTGAACAATATATATTTTGCGCTGCGACTCCCGACTCAAAACAATTATAAAACACTGGGCCCAAAACAAACTTTGAAGGAAAGTTTTTTAAAATATCTAAGGCTATATATGTGTATATATATTATAAAAAACAAAAAAGGAAAAGCAGGAATGAAGGAAGGACTAGATGAAAAAGGGAAAGGAAAAAAAATAAAAAAGGGCAGATGAAGGAAAGTGGAAGAATGGTGCCCTCCAGGCCTCCCGGTAAAAAGGAAAAAAAATTGGAAGGGAAAGAACCACCCCAGGATAACACATAACACAACTGCCTGCTAAAACTTTGGGAAAAATCTCAAGGGGGTGTTTTGTCTTTGCCCTAAAAAAACTTACAAAAAAGCCCCACACTGATTTTTTTTGAGTGTAAACACCACTGTATGACACCTGTTTTATGTGTGAGGTTAAAATCCCCTTTATGACACCATGTTTATGTGTGGGAGTTAAAAAACCACTTTATGACCCATGTTTTAAAAAATTCAAAAATAGAATTCTAGGAATTGTCCAGTGACATATATTGGTTTTTATATTATAGAACAATAGTAATAAACAATTTTTTATTTTTTTTTTGTAAACAAGTTTTTAAACAATATATTGATAATTATGTTTGTGTTATTTGTTGAAAAACAGTGTATATATGTTTGCACCTTACTTTGGGCTCCAAACCACATAAGTTATGTGAAAAAAAAAATTGAACAAAACAACAAACCCAAATACAAATGCTCAGTTTCCCAAATTAAGCCTGAATCCTTCCTCCCTCCCCAGGCTGTATAAACCTCCGGGTTTAGCCCCCCTTTATTTTAATAATAATTCAAATACAAATAAACTAAAATTTACCGGGGGCGGCAAACCGCTTTTTATCGGCTCATTTTTTCCCTTTATGCCTCTATATTTGGTAAAAACTGATGGGAAAAAAATTTTTTGGGACTAAAACAATCAAAAAAAAATCTTAACTTTTTTTTAAAAATTTTTTTGAATATTTTGTGACACCAGAAAAAACTTGGATTTTTGACAGTCAAAGGGGTTAAAGGAGGGTTTTGGGGTATTTGCTGTTTGGGTGACATCTGAACGTCGTATCTGTGGTTTGCAGGCGGTGATTATCATGAATATGGTAAAGTGTTTCTATTTTTGGGTTAAAAACCCCTTTTTGGGGGATTGATGTCTTAAAAAAAAAATTATTTTTTGGAGAAAAAAATAATTGCTAGTCTTATTTAACTTTTGATTGTGGGGGATAATCATTATTTCTTTTAAAAATGGTTGGGAATACTGGAAGCATATGGAAAAAACAGAGGGCTGAATCCCCACTAAGGCTGCTGGAAAATAGATAAAAGGGCTATCATATATTATCTAGGTGTTTGTCATGGACAAAAATAGTTTAGTGGATCATCTGAAATGTGATTATTTTGATTATTTTTATTGGGTGAAAGGGTAAAATTTTTTTTTTTATATGAGGGTGGACTCAAAATGAAGGGAAGTGTTATATAAAGAGGACTCTGGTCTTGTATGTATGTTTGGGGTCAATATATTGTTTCCCAAAAACATGTTATAAAAGAACACTTTTGCAACATTTTTGGGGATCTTTATTCTGGAAATGTTTTTCCCCAGTGGGTTTTTCCAAAAATAATGCAGAAAAATGGAATAGAGAAGGGGTTTAGGTAGTCAGTCCTTCAGCCTTTAGTCAATGTTTCAATCCATCAATCTTGAAAAAAGTGCAGCATATTCACAAAGATGGGGCATATACTGATGAAAAATGAGTTGAGCAGTGGTAGGCAAGTCCCAATAGGTTGTTTTTATAAAAAGCACAAAGGAAACAAAAAAGTCAAAATTCCATTCCTTTAGCACTAGCATATCTGTCAGTTGGGTTTGATCCATCGGGAGTGGTATAAGCAAAAATATTTTTCAGTTTCAGTTTTTGGGGTTCATCTGAATGGAAAATTTTTGAGTATAAAAATTTGATCGGGACTCTGCTGTAATAACATGGAAGTACCTCACCACTTCCCAGACTGTGTCTTCTTGCCCTCATCCCCCCCTCCCCAATCAAAGGCCCCTTTTTGAGCAGCAAAATGGTGAGTTAATAAATGAAATTTTTTTTTTATAATTAGTTCTTGACTATACTGTATATAAAAATTTTAATGCTGGGGAAACCCACATTTTTTATACTGTTTTTTAATTTCTTTTCATGTTTGACTTCTTCAGGCATTTCTCAAAATTCCTTTTTTTACATGTATTAAAAAACTTTAATTTTTTTTGTTATATTCCCTTTCTTTTATTCAACTATTTTTTTCCCCTTACTAAAAAATTATTTTCTCCCCAAATATTCATTTGATGTTCAAACAACAAAACATTAGCTACAGTCAGATAATTACAGGAAGTAATCCATTCTTCAATAGCTTTTGGGATCCCAAACCCACTGATGCAGGCTTTTTCTGCTCAGGGCAGGCCTGCAGACTACCACTATGGTCTAGCCACACCCATTTTTCCACTTTCTTCACCTTGAAGGGTTTGCATTTGATTTTGTGAGTCATCTTTAAATAAAAAAATTTAATTAAAATTTTCTTTAAAACTAATATTTGTTTTAAAATTTATTTTAGGTTTTGGGTTTAAAACTTTGGATTTCATATATTTCCCCTTTTAGATTTTTTTGTAAGATATCAGCTAAAAATATAATGACATTATTTTAAATTAATCGTTGCAAAGGAAAAAATTTTTCCAAAAATTCGTTTGGGAATTTAATTTTTTCCCCACATTAGGGTATGAATAAAATTAAAACCGGGGGAGACACCCCAAATTTAAAAAAATTTTACCATAAATAAAAAATTTTTTTTTTTAAACCACAAAGAAAGGATAAATAAATTTGGTGTAAGCCAAACAGTATTTTTGTTTTATTGCTTGTTCTACTTTTAAAAAAAATAAATGACTTACCTTTTTTTTTGAAAAATGAAAAAAACAATTTTTGTGAGAATGGTCTAAAAAAAATTTTTTTTTTCCCCCTTTTTAGGGAAAATGATCCTGTTTAAAAATTTTTTTTAAAAACCCGGTTTCCCTTTTTATCTCAAAAATTAAATCTTTCTTTTTTTAAAACCTTTTTTTTTTATTTTTAAAAACTTTTTTCGGGGGTTTTTTTCACTGGTGTTTTAAATTAACTTTTGGGGGGGGGTTATTGGAATTTAGACCCCCCCTTGAATTTTTAAGTTAAAATTTTTTTTGTTTTACACTTTTTTTAATTATTGAGTTTTTCATTTTTTTTGGGGTTTTAAAATTTGGGGTTTTTGGTATTTTTCATAACCCCCAAAAAAAGGGGTGTTTTTTCAGAAAAAAAGGAAAAAGGAACGGGGGGGAGGGCCAACAACAAAAGCCTTTTAAAAGGCAAAAACAGAAAACCTTTACCACCATGTAAAAGGGTTTGATTGGGGTTTATTATAAGCGGTTCGCTGACTACTTTCCAAAAAATTTATCAAACCTTTTTCTTAAAACCTATTGTTTTCCCCCCTTATTGTGGTAGAGTTGGCATAAAAAGCTTCCTTTTATTTTTCCCAGGAAAAAGGACCCAAAAAAAAATCCCCAAAAAAAATTTTCATTATTGCCTTAGTTTAAAAAACCATGCCAAATAAAAAAACACCCCGGGGTTATGGCCCCTTTTTAACCCTCCAAAAAATCCATAAACCCTTTTAAAAAGTGAGGGATTTGCCCCCTTAAATTAAGCGGTATTTGAAATAAAAAAAAAAGGGAATAAAGTGACAATTTTTTTTGGGGGGTCCAACTTTATAAATTGGTTTTTTAATTTACTTTTCCTGCCAAAATTAAAGTTACCCAAAAATTACTACATTTTACAAAACCCCATTTTTAACCATTAACCCGAGATACCCCCACCCCCTTTTCCCCCAGGTTTTTCTTTGCGTTTTATTTGAACCCCAAAAGAAAACCACCTAAACCCCTTTGCCCCCAAATCAAAATTTTTAATTTAATCAACCCATAAATTTTTCAACACAAAAGGCCCCAAGTATTGCCCCCGAGCTTTTAAACCCGTTACACCCCTTAAATTTTGGGTTTTTTTCAAATTTTTCTTTTTCCCCCTGAAAAATTTTTTTCCCCAAAATTGAAATTTTTTTTGCAGTTATCCCCAATTAGCAAAACAAATTCGAAAAAATTCTCTTCCCTTTTTTTTGAAAATTCAATTTTCTTTTCTAAAAAATTTTGAATATCCATCTTTTTTTTCTTAATTTTTTTTAAAAATCCCCAAATGTTCCTTCAATTTTTTTTGAAATGAAATCTACAAATTTTCCCAATTTATTCCAAAAGGGGGGCCCCTTTGGGGGAAAACCAAAAATTATTTTTTAATGTGGGGGAAATTTTCTGTTTTTTTTTTTAAATCTAAGATTTTCCTTTCTTTTTAAATTATACAAATTCCTTTTAAAAGCTTCTTTTTCTTTTTTTTATTTTGGGGCTTATTTTTTTTTTTTTTTATTTTAAAAAAAACTTTTTTCCTTGGGTTTTTTAAAAGCAATTTTAAAATTTTTATTAACCTTTGTTAAAAAAAAGAAAAATATATTTATTTCATTTAACCCACATGGTGTTTTTTTTGGGTTTAAAAAAAAATGGGTTTTACAACCCAAGCTTCACACCCATTGAGAGTGTTGGTACCACTATATTTCTACATTCCCTTCTTTGCCTCCATAGATAAAATTTTTGTCTCCACAAATACCTCAATGTACCACTCACCTTTTTCCTTCATCAGTTCTATGATTATCCTCATCCTTCATAAACCCATCCGCTGACACGTCAACTCCCAAATATCTGAAAACATTCACTTCTTCCATACTTCCTCTCTCCAATGTAATATCCAATTTTTCTTTATCTAAATCATTTGATACCCTCATCAGCTTACTCTTATCTATGTTCACTGTTAACTTTCTACCTTTACACACCCTCCCAAACTCGTCCACTAACCTTTGCAACTTTTCTTTAGAATCACCCATAAGCACAGTATCATCAGCAAAGTAACTGTGCCAACTCCCACTGTAGTAGGACTGGTAGGCAGCAACCACCCAGGAAGCACTACTGTCCTGCCAAGGTAAACCAAAAAGCCTGTAATTGTTTTACATGATGGTAGGATTGCTGCTGTCTTTTTCTGTTTCATAATCATGCAAGATTTCAGATACATCTTGTTACTTCTACTTACACTTAGGTCACACTGCACATACATGTACACGCTTTATATACACGCTCATCTGAGTTTTCTTTGATTTTATCTTAATAGTTCTTATTCTTATTGCTTTTCCTTTTATATCTGTGGGGAAGTGGAATAAGAATCTTTCCTCCATAAGCCATGCATGTTGTAAAAGTCAACTAAAATGCCTTGGAACAATGGGCTAGTAACCCCTTTTCCTGTATAGCCTACTAAAAAAAAAGAAGAAAACACATTACTTACCTTAAAATATTTTCATCTTAAGCTTACAGTGAGCGTGAATATACTTATTGTAGGAAGTCTTAATAAATGAAGAATGGGTATAATTGAAAACTGCTGCATTAGTGAAATGCCCTAAAGTGAAACAGTGTAAAACAGGGCCTGCCTGTACTGGGAGAGGCAAGCATCTGCAGAAACAAAACTGGCTGATATTCACGATATACTGCAGTGCTGTATAACCTTGTGGCTTAGCGCTTCTTTTGATTATAATAATAATCAGATATACGTGTGTATAGTATTCAGCCCAACTAGGCAGCATATCAAAAACTTAGTGATAGGTAACCTGCAAAGAAACTAGCGTATGACATAGTACTGATCTTTAACATGACAGAAAAAGAATGTTGTTAGTGACAGCAAACAGAACTTTTTTTTGCTCTTTAAGTCTTGCTGAAAGGAAGCCATTTCATCAAAGCATTGGAGAGGGCAAGAATGCTAAAAATGTGTTTGCCATACTAATGCTAACAAAACTTTTCCATCTTGATAGGAACCAAGCCATGCCATAAAGGGTTTCTCTACCAAAATTATCTCTTCCTTTTGTACTCTTCACTTTAGCTACCTTATTGAAGTGACCGCTTTACACCAAATCCCTAATCTGAGTTTTCACCCTAGCTGTTTCTCATGATTCTTGCTTTTCCTAGTATATTGGCAGATGGTCTAATCTTCAGAACACACATGACTTGACTTAACTTTGGCTGTCTCCTCACCTCCTATAACCTAACGTGATATTATTTTTTTTTTTGATCACTTGCTATTTGTTAATGGTCCAGGATAGATCAAACATTGTACAGTTGTAATTTATGGTTCATGCATTAGTTGTGAATTAATGCACCTCTGGTATTGTAAGTTTTATTATTTTGATGCAGTAATTGTGTTAAAATATAAGTCGAGTTGGCTGAACTCACATAAGAGAAGAACAGCAAGTTATTTATATTTTATTCATTTGATGTATTTGTTGGGTAATTCATGTTTTTAGTACATTGAGTTAGGGAAGTTTTATACTCACGTATTTTTTTTTATTATTATTAACACATCGGCATTTCCCAGCAAGGCAGAGTGACCTGAAAAGAAGAAACACTTTCATCATCATTCACTCCATCACTGTGTTGCCAGAGGCATGCCTATATTATAGTTAAAAACTGTAACATATCAACACCCGTCCTTCAGAGTGTAGGCATTGTACTTCTCAAGTCCAGCTTACTGGTTTCCTGAAACCATAAATATTCCTTTGTTCACACTCCAACAGCATGTCAGTCATAAAAGTCATACGTTTTCACTTGCTCCTGTCAAACATGCTCACACACGCTTCCTGGAAGTCCAAGCCCCTAGCACACAAACCTCCTTTACCCCTCCAACCTTTCCTAGAACAACCCCTACTCTGCCTTCCATCCACTGCATATTTGTATGCCCTCCCAGTCATTCTATTTTGTTCCATCCTCTCTGAATACCCAAACTGCCTCAACAACCCTTCCTCTGCCTTCTGGATAATACTATTAGAAACCCCACACTCCTTCTAATCTTCAAGCTATGGATTTTCTGCATTATATTCACACAGCCATTGCCCTAATAATGAATAAATGCAGCTGTTTATCAATTATTTATTGATACTTAAAACTAGTGTTTACTGTAATTTTATAAGAGACAGTAGTTTTTACTATATTTCAACTTTTCAGGCTTCTCTGAGAGGAAAGGTGTCAGAATTTGATTCTTATGTGTTGTTCCTGCACAAAAATGCCATCCAAGTGTTGGTGCCAACAATTGGTCAGCAGCTGACTTTATACTTGGATAGCAGAAGCAATAAGGATAAAGACACAAAGTCTCAGGCTCAGAAATCATTACAAACAATGGAAGTGGACGAGGAGAAACCAGCACCTGAATTTGAATTTAATGAACAGGTTGGTAAATTTGATTATTTTTGGTAATAAAAATACAGATCATCTTTATTAAGAGTGGATTACTGTAATGTGTCTGAGCATTTAAATGCTTAGTGATGTTGAAAGTGTTTTATCATGATTTTTCTTTTAGAATAACCATAGTATTATTGTTTATTATTTTGCAGAAAATATAGATATTATAATCATTATACAGCATACTAATCATATAATACAGTGTTACGAAAAACAATGAATCTGTATTGGTCATTCAGCACGCTGTATATCCGGAAAGTGACTTCCAACGAAACTTTCTCCATTAGAGATACTAACATTTCTTCTGTCTGTATTACAATAAACTACTGTGTAATGTGTTATGTATATTTTTTTTTTTTTCAACAAGTCGGTAGAACCTCAGTTGTCGAATGGACTATTGTCGAACAAATCGGTTTTCGAACCGATTTGTTAGATTTAGTTTTCACATGTCGTCTTGGTTGTCGACCGACAATGCTCGGATCACGTGATCACCAGACAGTCCACAGTATGGGCCTCAGTCAGTATAGTGACTAATGCACATGGTGTAAACATCTCTTGAGCTCTTGCTGTGCATCTTGTAAAGGTGAAAATAAATGGTATAAAATACCGACACAATGGAAGCATAAACACATATGTAGTTTAATGTGATCCTTTATTGACAACGTTTCGCCCACACAGTGGGCTTTTTCAAGTCACACACAGATCTACCTGGGGTGGAAGGTAAGGGAGTATTTATAGTCAGGTTCAGAATGTTGAGGTCAGGTGGAGAATGCTGCATCTGATGATCTACCAGGTGGGGTTATAGAGTCTTGGGTAGCTTGGCAGGGGTATTGGACAAGTTGTGAGTAGACCTTCTGCAGTGTTCTATGTTCTTATGTGGGATAGCGATGAAGAAGTTTCTTGGCGAGTGGTTCAGCTATGTTATAGAAGCCGTTGTTCTGGTTGAAATTGTTGGTTATAGAGATAAGCGATGATTCCAGGATTCTTCGGTATTGAGTGTTGTCTTCTGTGGTGATAAGTCTTGAGTTTCTGTAGT
The DNA here is from genome assembly GCF_038502225.1 of Cherax quadricarinatus. Classification (NCBI taxonomy): domain Eukaryota; kingdom Metazoa; phylum Arthropoda; class Malacostraca; order Decapoda; family Parastacidae; genus Cherax; species Cherax quadricarinatus. The sequence continues at coordinate 56,119,412 of NC_091296.1, forward strand.
TAATTAAATGGTTGTGTGAATTGCGATGTTGTACACAGGCATTCCTTGTATCGTCAGTCCTGCTTGCGTATTGGTGTTCTGAAATACGTGTTTGGAGGTCTCTTGATGTTTCGCCCACATATAATTTGTTGCAGTCATTACAAGGGATTATGTATACCCCTGCAGAGGATGGAAGCTTGTCTTGTCTACTACTGGTGATGTCCTTGATGGTTGTGGTTGTGGAGGTAGATACTTGGAATGATGTATTGGAAAAGATGTTGGAAACATGTTTGGCAATGGAGTTGGTGGGGAGGACTATGTATCTCTTCTCGGCAGTGTCTTCTCTGGGTGTGTTGAAGATGTTTAATGTCCGCCGTCTGCAGTCTCTGAAGAAGTGACGAGGATAGTGGAGTTTAGAAAATACTTGTTCAATTATAGTGCATTCTTCCTCAAGGAACTCATTGCTGCAGATTCTGAGTGCGCGCAGGAAGAAGCCTATAATTACACCACGTTTAGTTTTAGTGTCGTGGTGAGAGTAGAAGTGGAGAAGATCGTTTTGGTTGGTTGGTTTTCGATAGACTTTAAAACGAAGTTCATGGTCAGTTTTGCAGAGAAGAACATCAAGGAATTCTCGCTAAACACCTCTCCAAACTCTTGGGCACTATCAGTCCAGCACATCTCCAACACTCGGGTGATCTTCTCAGTCGCATTCACAACATCAACATCAGGAACAAGAAACTTTCCAGCCTTGACGTAACTTCCCTATTCACCAAAGTACCTACTACACAAGCCATCGATCTGCGCAGAAAAATTGACGATTCACTTGATCTTCCTATTCCAGCCAGCGATTTCATCGACCTCGTTGAACTATGTGTCGGCTTTACGTGTTTCTCTTTCTAAAATCACCTCTTTCAACAGACTTTTGGTCTACCCATGGGCTCGCCACTCAGTGCCGTCCTGGCGAACTTATACATGAAACATCTGGAAGCCAAGCGTTTCTCCACCATTATTCCTTCGACTGTCACCTGGCTCCGTTATGTTGACGACATTCGCCTCATAACTCCCAGGCGCTTCAACGTTCAAGCTCTCCAAGACAAGCTCAACCAGGTCAAGCCCTCAATCCAGTTCACACTTGAAGAAGTCGACAACACTCTTCCTTTCCTTGATGTTCTTCTCTGCAAAACTGACCATGAACTTTGTTTTAAAGTCTATCGAAAACCAACCAACCAAAACGATCTTCACTTCTACTCTCACCACGACACCAAAACTAAACGTGGTGTAATTATAGGCTTCTTCCTGCGCGCACTCAGAATCTGCAGCAATGAGTTCCTTGAGGAAGAATGCACTATACAGTGGATCCCCGCATAGCGATATTAATCCGTGCAAGAGAGCTCATTGTTATGCGAAATTATCGTTATGCGAAATTATCGTTATGCGAATGAATTTTCCCCATAAGAAATAATGGAAATCAAATTAATCCGTGCAAGACACCCAAAAGTATGAAAAAAAAAATTTTACCACATGAAATATACATTTTCCTACACACAAAGAGAAGGATACATGCACAATAGTAGAGTAGTACATGCACAATATATATTGTGCATGTACTACTCTACTAAATGAAGAATAAATGACACCTTTATTGAAGATGCAGCAATGACTGATGAGACACTGTGTCCTGGGAGTGCCTTTTCCTCCTGAGAACTGTAGGTCCTGTTTGGCATTTTCTTCCAGAACAGGCCTTATCACACTGTGTATGCCACTACGATTCTTAAATCTCTCAAACCAACCTTTGCTGGCTTTAAATTCACCAATATGAGCACTAGTTCCAGGCATTTTTCCCTGTTCACCTGGGTGTTAGTCGACTGGGGTGGGTTGCATCCTGGGAGACAAGATTAAGGACCCCAATGGAAATAAGTTACAGTCTTCGATGACACTGACTTTTTTGGGTTATCCTGGGTGGCAAATCCTCTGGGGTTAATTGTTTCTTGGTATTCTCAATAAGCCACACCAACAACAGTGCTACAGCAGCAGCAGACTGTACTACAGCAGCAGCAGACGGTACTACAGCAGCAGCAGCTGACGGTGGTACAACAGCAGCAGCAGCTGACAGTGCTACAGCAGCAGCAGACGATGCTACAGCAGCAGCAGACGGTACTACAGCAGCAGCAGCAGCAGACGGTACTACAGCAGCAGCAGCAGCTGACGGTGGTACAACAGCAGCAGCAGCTGACAGTGCTACAGCAGCAGCAGACGATGCTACAGCAGCAGCAGACGATGCTACAGTAGCAGCAGACGATGCTACAGCAGCAGCAGACGATGCTACAACAGCAGCAGACAGTACTACAGCAGCAGCAGCAGCTGACGGTGGTACAGCAGCAGCAGCAGCAGCTGACAGTGCAGCAGCAGCAGCTGTACCACCAATAGTAGCGATGGTTGATTGGGGTTTATTATACAACCTGGCCAGCTCGGAGACACGCACTCCACTTTCATACTTATCAATGATCTTTTTCTTCATCTCTATAGTAATTCTCACCCTTATTGCTGTAGGGTTGGCACTAGAAGCTTTCTTGGGGCCCATGGTCACTTATTTTGCAGATAAAATCACCAAAAACACTGTAATAATACGAAATGTTCCGATTGTATGCTTGGATGTTACCGCGGAGGCTGGCTGGTAAACAATGCCACCGGCGGAACATGTGAGCGTGGCTCAGGCCGCACATAGAAGCGTCTCAGACGAACAGCATTGAGCGGGTTTTTTAGCGGTATGCGAGGCAAAATCTTGGCGATAAAATGTAGCGGTATGCGGATTTAACGTTATGTAAGGCCAACGGTATGCGGGGGTCCACTGTAATTGAACAAGTATTTTCTAAACTCCACTATCCTCGTCACTTCATCAGAGACTGCAGACGGTGGGCATTAAACATCTTCAACACACCCAGAGAAGACACTGCCGAGAAGAGATACATAGTCCTCCCCACCAACTCCATTGCCAAACATGTTTCCAACATCTTTTCCAATACATCATTCCAAGTATCTACCTCTACAACCACAACCATCAAGGACATCACCAGTAGTAGACAGGACAAGCTTCCATCCTCTGCAGGGGTATACATAATCCCTTGTAATGACTGCAACAAATCATATGTGGGCAAAACATCAAGAGACCTCCAAACACGTATTTCAGAACACCAATACGCAAGCAGGACTGACGATACAAGGAATGCCTGTGTACAACATCGCAATTCACACAATATTTAATTAACTACATAAACTCAAGACTTATCGCCACAGAAGACAACACTCAATACCAAAGAATCCTGGAATCATCGCTTATCTCTATAACCAACAATTTCAACCAGAACAACGGCTTCTATAACATAGCTGAACCACTTGCCAAGAAACTTCTTCATTGCTATCCCACATAAGAACATAGAACACTGCAGAAGGTCTACTCACAACTTGTCCAATACCCCTGCCAAGCTACCCAAGACTATAACCCCACCCGGTAGATCATCAGATGCAGCATTCTCCACCTGACCTCAACATTCTGAACCTGACTATAAATACTCCCGTACCTTCCACCCCAGGTAGATCTGTGTGTGACTTGAAAAAGCCCACTGTGTGGGCGAAACGTTGTCAATAAAGGATCACATTAAACTGAATATGTGTTTATGTTTCCATCTTGTAAAGGTAATGAAACCAAAAGTATGAAATTCGATGGAAAACTTACGGAATTACGCCATCACGAAGTTAGCGGTCTCGGCGATATTTGTGCATCAGAGATTTCGCCTACTTTGAGCCCTGATATACTGCACACACTGACCATGCAGACTCATTCTCTCACATGTAGGCCTACCCACTTTCTCCTGCAAGATTTGAAGCTGCTAAAATTTTGCCATTAACTCTCCTCAGACAGGTAAGAGGCAGTTAAATTTTCATTTACTGTGCAGTATATCAGTTAAGTCTTCATTTACTATTCATTTTTAGTTTCCACATGCTGTATGGAAGGAGGAGGAGGTGCGGGATTACCAAAACTGTTGTCCAGAGGGCTGAGGAAGGGTTGTTGAGGTGGTTCGGACATGTAGAGAGAATGGAGCGAAACAGAGTGACTTCAAGAGTGTATCAGTCTGTAGTGGAAGGCGGGGTAGGGGTCGGCCTAGGAAAGGTTGGAGAGAGGGGATAAAGGAGGTTTTGTGTGCTAGGGGCTTGGACTTCCAGCAGGCATGCGTGAGCGTGTTTGATAGGAGTGAATGGAGACAAATGGTTTTTAATACTTGATGTGCTGTTGGAGTGTGAGCAAAGTAACATTTATGAAGGGGTTCAGGGAAACCGGCAGGCCGGACTTCGAGTCCTGGAGATGGGAAGTACAGTGCCTGCACTCTGAAGGAGGGGTGTTAATGTTGCAGTTTAAAAACTGTAGTGTAAAGCACCCTTCTGGCAAGACAGTGATGGAGTGAATGATGGTGAAAGTTTTTCTTTTTTGGGCCACCCTGCCTTGGTGGGAATCAGCCAGTGTGATAAAAAAAAAAATGCTGTATAACTTTATACATTATGTAGTAGTTAGTACATTATTATTTATAAATTATTATATTGTCATTTTTCTGGAACTGATTAAGTCTATTTACATTATTCTTTATGGAAAAAATTGGTTTGGTTGTCGACCATTTTGGTTGTCGAACTGGCATTTGGAAAGAATTAAGATCGGCAACCAAGGTTCCACTGTAGTATTCTATGAGAGGCACTGTTTACTGTATTCTTTTATATTTGCAATTTATGTGAATATAATAATATAACTGGTATGCTGTTTAGTAAGTTCCCAGCATGAAATTTTAGAATATTTATCCAAGGCCGCCAGCATATAGTAGACCACCTACGAGCTACTTCATATAGCATAAAAACCTTGTAGTCTAGAGGTTTCAACAATTCATGCTATACTAGATTAAAAAATATTGTAATGGCATCCCAAACATAAGTTATGTTGAATACCATAGGCCTTATGTGTAACTTTCAGTGAACAAAGCAATAGTAGCTAATGTCTATATTTTTGCCATATTTACGGAGAAGCAGTAAGCCTGTAGGGGGTCATACAGCACTTCTTAGAGAATATGAAATAATCAGGCTTGATCCCTGGAAGGAAGGGTTGATCCATTTTTTTTTTATCAAGTGCCCTCTCACCTACATCAAGGCATCCTCCATGAAGAATATACAGTACATATTTTTCCATACTTTTTTTTTTTTTTTTTTTTTACCTTCTGTGTTTGCCCCTTTGTCTGTTCTATGACTTGGTAATAGATAAATTAGTGTAAATATATTTAAATATATTTCAACACTGCAGGAACTGTATGTGAAATGTGGGGACGTAATAATTCGTCCCTTTGATCATCTTCGCATACAAGTGACCGTAGATGCTTCAGATGTTCAGCATCAGCGTGTTGTCTGCAAACTTATTACTCCTGTCATCCCAGGATTTTCTGTTCCTCCACTTGAACAAGAAGATGAAAAAAGGGAACAGAAAGTAAAGAAGATGAAAAAGAATTAGTTTAAGTTACTATACAAATTTAAAAGATTATGGGAGATATACATTTTCACTGTAATTAGAAATTTGGATAATCTAAAGTTGAAGCATATTAATACTTATGTATTTATTAATTTTTTCTTGAAGACTACTTTTTCCATTTTTTTTTTTTTATATTTTTAATACTGACTTATGTAGAATATACAAAAGTTTTAATTACAGTACTGCATTATGAAATGCACTATTTTCCTCCGAGTTTGAACATACCATAATATGAAAGTACAAAGGCTTATATTTTTTATTGTGCTTGAGCAGCATTAAACCAGTTTGTAAGTGATAAATCAATAGCCAAGTACACTATGGCAATTTTATAAAGAAAAACTACTCAAAACTTCTTTGTCAAAAACTTTGCAGTATTTACACTTTTGTACAAATTATTGTAAAACATTTGTGTGAGGTGAGGAGGAAGCAGGCATACTTGGCTTCAGTGTTTTTAGGCACACATTTAATACCTATTAGAATGAAAAAACATTTTCTGTATCAAGTCTGAGACTACCTTTTAATAGCAGATAATTCTGAAATTTCTTGTGAACCATTTTTTTCATTTCTGAATAATCGGCTGACTTCAACTTTTTATTCAACACATTGAAATTCTTCAAGAAAATTAGTGAAGCAGCTTTAGATTATGGGATGCTATTAGAATAATTATAAGTACAACTGACTGTTAATTAACATTGTATTTACATTCTTAAAAATGGCATGCAAATAAAGAATCATATGGGAAAAAATAGGGTTACTTTTCTTAGACCTCCTAAAGAAGCCAAACAGTTTTGTTTTTAGATATTGAAATTGTAAAAAAAAAAAAAAAATGTAATTATAGGTGGATGCAGTGGTGTTATATTTAATAAAATACTTATTGCTACAAAAATACTGATATTTCTTACCTTAAATTCTGGTTGCTGGTGTATGTTAATGATTTTAAAAGGGGTACAGAGGGATGGTGTGGCCCTCTACTGGTCTGAGTTGGACGAGTGGATGGCTGAGAGATGGCTTGGAAATCAGCTCATCTCCCAAAATTAACCACACAAACACATTAGAGGTATATAATGTTGGTCCAGGGATTGAGCAGTAAAGTTTTAATAGCTAATCAAATTACAGTGGTAATGAACTGTTTACATGTTTATAAGTAAAATAGGTACCTGGGTGTTAGTCGACTGGTGGGTTGCATTCTGGGGATAAAACTGACCTAATTTGTGAGAAATGCTCTGCATAACAAGGGGCTTGTCACTGATGTCATATATGGTCTGTATACTTTGTACATGTACTTGTAGAAATAAAGATATTACAATTATTTGAAGTTGATCACTATAAGACTACTTATACAGCCTCTCCTCACGTAACGATGGAGTTCCATTCCTAAGACCCTGTTGTTAAACAAATTCGTTGCTAAGTGAGGAGCATACTACAATTTTAGAGTTTGTGTCAAACATCTTTGATATTGTTGTAATGTCACCTTTGCACCATTTATAACATTTCTGGTATATTTTTAAATGTTTGTACAGTAGTTTACTATATATTGTAATAAACAAAATAGAGGAAATAAGCTCTAATATACATTATTTAGGTATGCATACTGGTCAGAGAGCCCATTGCAAGTCTGAGTCATCAGTGTGTATATATATATATATATATATATATATATATATATATATATATAATCATAGAATTGATGAGGGAAAAAAGGTGAGTGGTGCGTTGAGGTATATGTGGAGTCAAAAAACGTTATCTATGGAGGCAAAGAAGGGAATGTATGAAAGTATAGTAGTACCAACACTCTTATATGGGTGTGAAGCTTGGGTGGTAAATGCAGCAGCGAGGAGACGGTTGGAGGCAGCGGAGATGTCCTGTTTAAGGGCAATGTGTGGTGTAAATATTATGCAGAAAATTCGGAGTGTGGAAATTAGGAGAAGGTGTGGAGTTAATAAAAGTATTAGTCAGAGGGCAGAAGAGGGGTTGTTGAGGTGGTTTGGTCATTTAGAGAGAATGGATCACAGTAGAATGACATGGAAAGCATATAAATCTATAGGGGAAGGAAGGCGGGGTAGGGGTCGTCCTCGAAAGGGTTGGAGAGAGGGGGTAAAGGAGGTTTTGTGGGTAAGGGGCTTGGACTTCCAGCAAGCGTGCGTGAGCGTGTTAGATAGGAGTGAATGGAGACGAATGGTACTTGGGACCTGACGATCTGTTGGAGTGTGAGCAGGGTAATATTTAGTGAAGGGATTCAGGGAAACCGGTTATTTTCATATAGTCGGACTTGAGTCCTGGAAATGGGAAGTACAATGCCTGCACTTTAAAGGAGGGGTTTGGGATATTGGCAGTTTGGAGGGATATGTTGTGTATCTTTATATGTTTATGCTTCTAGACTGTTGTATTCTGAGCACCTCTGCAAAAACAGTGATAATGTGCGAGTGTGGGTGAAAGTGTTGAATGATGATGAAAGTATTTTCTTTTTGGGGATTTTCTTTCTTTTTTGGGTCACCCTGCCTCGGTGGGAGACGGCCGACTTGTTGAAAAAAAAAAAAAAAAAAAAAAATATATATATTTATATATATATATATATATATATGAGAAGTTTTTACAAAGTAGAAGTGATGCAAGGAGGGAAGAGTATATGGAGAAAAAGAGAGAAGTTAAGAGAGTGGTGAAGCAATGTAAAAAGAGAGCAAATGAGAGAGTGGGTGAGATGTTATCAACAAATTTTGTTGAAAATAAGAAAAAGTTTTGGAGTGAGATTAACAAGTTAAGAAAGCCTAGAGAACAAATGGATTTGTCAGTTAAAAATAGGAGAGGAGAGTTATTAAATGGAGAGTTAGAGGTATTGGGAAGATGGAAGGAATATTTTGAGGAATTGTTAAATGTTGATGAAGATAGGGAAGCTGTGATTTCGTGTATAGGGCAAGGAGGAATAACATCTTGTAGGAGTGAGGAAGAGCCAGTTGTGAGTGTGGGGGAAGTTCGTGAGGCAGTAGGTAAAATGAAAGGGGGTAAGGCAGCCGGGATTGATGGGATAAAGATAGAAATGTTAAAAGCAGGTGGGGATATAGTTTTGGAGTGGTTGGTGCAATTATTTAATAAATGTATGGAAGAGGGTAAGGTACCTAGGGATTGGCAGAGAGCATGCATAGTTCCTTTGTATAAAGGCAAAGGGGATAAAAGAGAGTGCAAAAATTATAGGGGGATAAGTCTGTTGAGTGTACCTGGTAAAGTGTATGGTAGAGTTATAATTGAAAGAATTAAGAGTAAGACGGAGAATAGGATAGCAGATGAACAAGGAGGCTTTAGGAAAGGTAGGGGGTGTGTGGACCAGGTGTTTACAGTGAAACATATAAGTGAACAGTATTTAGATAAGGCTAAAGAGGTCTTTGTGGCATTTATGGATTTGGAAAAGGCGTATGACAGGGTGGATAGGGGGGCAATGTGGCAGATGTTGCAAGTGTATGGTGTAGGAGGTAGGTTACTGAAAGCAGTGAAGAGTTTTTACGAGGATAGTGAGGCTCAAGTTAGAGTATGTAGGAAAGAGGGAAATTTTTTCCCAGTAAAAGTAGGCCTTAGACAAGGATGTGTGATGTCACCGTGGTTGTTTAATATATTTATAGATGGGGTTGTAAGAGAAGTAAATGCGAGGGTCTTGGCAAGAGGCGTGGAGTTAAAAGATAAAGAATCACACACAAAGTGGGAGTTGTCACAGCTGCTCTTTGCTGATGACACTGTGCTCTTGGGAGATTCTGAAGAGAAGTTGCAGAGATTGGTGGATGAATTTGGTAGGGTGTGCAAAAGAAGAAAATTAAAGGTGAATACAGGAAAGAGTAAGGTTATGAGGATAACAAAAAGATTAGGTGATGAAAGATTGAATATCAGATTGGAGGGAGAGAGTATGGAGGAGGTGAACGTATTCAGATATTTGGGAGTGGACGTGTCAGCGGATGGGTCTATGAAAGATGAGGTGAATCATAGAATTGATGAGGGAAAAAGAGTGAGTGGTGCACTTAGGAGTCTGTGGAGACAAAGAACTTTGTCCTTGGAGGCAAAGAGGGGAATGTATGAGAGTATAGTTTTACCAACGCTCTTATATGGGTGTGAAGCGTGGGTGATGAATGTTGCAGCGAGGAGAAGGCTGGAGGCAGTGGAGATGTCATGTCTGAGGGCAATGTGTGGTGTGAATATAATGCAGAGAATTCGTAGTTTGGAAGTTAGGAGGAGGTGCGGGATTACCAAAACTGTTGTCCAGAGGGCTGAGGAAGGGTTGTTGAGGTGGTTCGGACATGTAGAGAGAATGGAGCGAAACAGAATGACTTCAAGAGTGTATCAGTCTGTAGTGGAAGGAAGGCGGGGTAGGGGTCGGCCTAGGAAGGGTTGGAGGGAGGGGGTAAAGGAGGTTTTGTGTGCGAGGGGCTTGGACTTCCAGCAGGCATGCGTGAGCGTGTTTGATAGGAGTGAATGGAGACAAATGGTTTTTAATACTTGACGTGCTGTTGGAGTGTGAGCAAAGTAACATTTATGAAGGGATTCAGGGAAACCGGCAGGCCGGACTTGAGTCCTGGAGATGGGAAGTACAGTGCCTGCACTCTGAAGGAGGGGTGTTAATGTTGCAGTTTAAAAACTGTAGTGTAAAGCACCCTTCTGGCAAGACAGTGATGGAGTGAATGATGGTGAAAGTTTTTCTTTTTCGGGCCACCCTGCCTTGGTGGGAATCGGCCGGTGTGATAATAAAAAATAATAATAATAATAAATATATATATGTATATGTATATATATATATATATATATATATATATATATATATATATATATATATATATATATATTTCAACAAGTCGGTCGTCTCCCACCGAGGCAGGGTGACCCAAAAAAGAAAGAAAATCCCCAAAAAGAAAATACTTTCATCATCATTCAACACTTTCACCACACTCACACATTATCACTGCTTTTGCAGAGGTGCTCAGAATATAACAGTTTAGAAGCATATACGTATAGAGATACACAACATATCCCTCCAAACTGCCAATATCCCAAACCCCTCCTTTAAAGTGCAGGCATTGTACTTCCCATTTCCAGGACTCAAGTCCGACTATATGAAAATAACCGGTTTCCCTGAATCCCTTCACTAAATATTACCCTGCTCACACTCCAACAGATCGTCAGGTCCCAAGTATCATTCGTCTCCATTCACTCCTATCTAACACGCTCATGCACGCTTGCTGGAAGTCCAAGCCCCTCACCCACAAAACCTCCTTTACCCCCTCTTTCCAACCCTTTCGAGGACGACCCCTACCCCTCTTTCCTTCCCCTATAGATTTATATGCTTTCCATGTCATTCTACTTTGATCCATTCTCTCTAAATGACCAAACCACCTCAACAACCCCTCTTCTGCCCTCTGACTAATGCTTTTATTAACTCCACACCTTCTCCTAATTTCCACACTCCGAATTTTCTGCATAATATTTACACCACACATTGCCCTTAGACAGGACATCTCCACTGCCTCCAACCGTCTCCTCGCTGCTGCATTTACCACCCAAGCTTCACATCCATATAAGAGTGTTGGTACTACTATACTTTCATACATTCCCTTCTTTGCCTCCATAGATAACGTTTTTTGACTCCACATATACCTCAACGCACCACTCACCTTTTTTCCCTCATCAATTCTATGATTAACCTCATCCTTCATAAATCCATCCGCCGACACGTCAACTCCCAAGTATCTGAAAACATTCACTTCTTCCATACTCCTCCTCCCCAATTTGATATCCAATTTTTCTTTATCTAAATCATTTGATACCCTCATCACCTTACTCTTTTCTATGTTCACTTTCAACTTTCTACCTTTACACACATTCTCAAACTCATCCACTAACCTTTGCAATTTTTCTTTAGAATCTCCCATAAGCACAGTATCATCAGCAAAAAGTAACTGTGTCAATTCCCATTTTGAATTTGATTCCCCATAATTTAATCCCACCCCTCTCCCGAACACCCTAGCATTTACTTCTTTTACAACCCCATCTATAAATATATTAAACAACCATGGTGACATTACACATCCCTGTCTAAGACCTACTTTTACCGGGAAGTATTCTCCCTCTTTTCTACACACCCTAACCTGAGCCTCACTATCCTCATAAAAGCTCTTTACAGCATTTAGTAACTTACCACCTATTCCATATACTTGCAACATCTGCCACATTGCTCCTCTATCCACTCTATCATATGCCTTTTCTAAATCCATAAATGCAATAAAAACTTCCCTACCTTTATCTAAATACTGTTCACATATATGCTTCAATGTAAACACTTGATCTACACATCCCCTACCCACTCTGAAACCTCCTTGTTCGTCCGCAATTCTACATTCTGTCTTACCTCTAATTCTTTCAATTATAACCCTACCGTATACTTTTCCTGGTATACTCAGTAAACTTATTCCTCTATAATTTTTACAATCTCTTTTGTCCCCTTTCCCTTTATATAAAGGGACTATACATGCTCTCCGCCAATCCCTAGGTACCTTCCCCTCTTTCATACATTTATTAAACAAAAGTACCAACCACTCCAACACTATATCCCCCCCTGCTTTTAACATTTCTGTCATGATCCCATCAGTTCCAGCTGCTTTACCCCCTTTCATTCTACGTAATGCCTCACGTACCTCCACCACACTTACAGTCTGCTCTTCTTCACTCCTAAAAGATGGTATACCTCCCTGGCCAGTGCATGAAATTACCGCCTCCCTTTCTTCCTTAACATTTAAAAGTTCCTCAAAATATTCTCGCCATCTACCTAATACCTCCCTCTCCCCATCTACTAACTCCCCTACTCTGTTTTTAACTGACAAATCCATACTTTCCCTAGGCTTTCTTAACTTGTTTAACTCACTCCAAAATTTTTTCTTATTTTCATTAAAATTTCTTGACAGTGCCTCTCCCACTCTTTCATCTGCTCTCCTTTTGCACTCTCTCACCACTCTCTTCACCTTTCTTTTACTCTCCATATACTCTGCTCTTCTTATAACACTTCTGCTTTGTAAAAACCTCTCGTAAGCTACCTTTTTCTCTTTTATCACACCCTTTACTTCATCATTCCACCAATCACTCCTCTTTCCTCCTGCCCCCACCCTCCTATAACCACAAACTTCTGCCCCACATTCTAATACTGCATTTTTAAAACTATTCCAACCCTCTTCAACCCCCCCACTACTCATCTTTGCACTAGCCCACCTTTCTGCCAATAGTCGCTTATATCTCGCCCTAACTTCCTCCTCCCTTAGTTTATACACTTTCACCTCCCTCTTACTTGTTGTTGCCACCTTCCTCTTTTCCCATCTACCTCTTACTCTAACTGTAGCTACAACTAAATAATGATCCGATATATCAGTTGCCCCTCTATAAACATGTACATCCTGGAGCCTACCCATCAACCTTTTATCCACCAATACATAATCTAACAAACTACTTTCATTACGTGCTACATCATACCTTGTATATTTATTTATCCTCTTTTTCATAAAATATGTATTACTTATTACCAAATTTCTTTCTACACATAGCTCAATTAAAGGCTCCCCATTTACATTTACCCCTGGCACCCCAAAATTACCTACTACTCCCTCCATAACATTTTTACCCACTTTAGCATTGAAATCCCCAACCACCATTACTCTCACACTTGATTCAAAACTCCCCACGCATTCACTCAACATTTCCCAGAATCTCTCTCTCTCCTCTACACTTCTCTCTTCTCCAGGTGCATACACGCTTACTATAACCCACTTTTCACATCCAATCTTTATTTTACTCCACATAATCCTTGAATTTATACATTTGTAGTCCCTCTTTTCCTGCCATAGCTTATCCTTCAACATTATTGCTACTCCTTCTTTAGCTCTAACTCTATTTGAAACCCCTGACCTAATCCCATTTATTCCTCTCCATTGAAACTCTCCCACCCCCTTCAGCTTTGTTTCACTTAAAGCCAGGACATCCAGTTTCTTCTCATTCATAACATCCACAATCATCTCTTTCTTATCATTTGCACAACATCCACGCACATTCAGACTTCCCACTTTGACAATTTTCTTCTTCTTATTCTTTTTAGTAATCTTTACAGGAAAAGGGGTTACTAGCCCATTGTTCCCGGCATTTTAGTTGACTTTTACAACACGCATGGCTTACGGAGGAAAGATTCTTATTCCACTTCCCCATGGATATAAAAGGAAAAGTAATAAGACCAAGAACTATTAAGATAAAATCAAAGAAAACTCAGATGAGTGTGTATAAATAAACGTGTCCATGTATGTGTAGTGTGACCTAAGTGTAAGTAGAAGTAGCAAGACGTACCTGTAATCTTGCATATTTATGAGACAGACAAAAGACACCAGCAATCCTACCATCATGTAAAACAATTACAGGCTTACGTTTTACACTCACTTGGCAGGACGGTAGTACCTCCCTGGGTGGTTGCTGTCTACCAACCTACTACCTATATATATATATATATATATATATATATATATATATATATATATATATATATATATATATAGATATATATAGATATATATATATATATATAGAGATATATATAGATATATATATATATATATATATAGATATATATATATATATATATATATATATATATATATATATATATATATATATATATATATATATATATATATATATATATATATCTATATATATATATATATATATATATATATATATATATATATATATATATATATTATATATATATATATATATATATATATATATATATATATATATATATATATATTATATATATATATATATATATATATATATATATATATATATATATATATATATATATATATATATATATATATATATATATATATATATATATACAAGTTAAGAAAGCCTACATAACAAATGGATTTGTCAGTTAAAAATAGGAGAGGAGAGTTATTAAATGGAGAGTTACAGGTATTGGGAAGATGGAGGGAATATTTTGAGGAATTGTTAAATGTTGATGAAGATAGGGAAGCTGTGATTTCGTGTATAGGGCAAGGAGGAATAACATCTTGTAGGAGTGAGGAAGAGCCAGTTGTGAGTGTGGGGGAAGTTCGTGAGGCAGTAGGTAAAATGAAAGGGTTACGGTAAGGCAGCCGGGATTGATGGGATAAAGATAGAAATGTTAAAAGCAGGTGGGGATATAGTTTTGGAGTGGTTGGTGCAATTATTTAATAAATGTATGGAAGAGGGTAAGGTACCTAGGGATTGGCAGAGAGCATGCATAGTTCCTTTGTATAAAGGCAAAGGGGATAAAAGAGAGTGCAAAAATTATAGGGGGATAAGTCTGTTGAGTATACCTGGTAAAGTGTATGGTAGAGTTATACTGTAATTGAAAGAATTAAGAGTAAGATGGAGAATAGGATAGCAGATGAACAAGGAGGCTTTAGGAAAGGTAGGGGGTGTGTGGACCAGGTGTTTACAGTGAAACATGTAAGTGAACAGTATTTGGATAAGGCTAAAGAGGTCTTTGTGGCATTTATGGATTTGGAAAAGGCGTATGACAGGGTGGATAGGGGGGCAATGTGGCAGATGTTGCAAGTGTATGGTGTAGGAGGTAGGTTACTGAAAGCAGTGAAGAGTTTTTACGAGGATAGTGAGGCTCAAGTTAGAGTATGTAGGAAAGAGGGAAATTTTTTCCCAGTAAAAGTAGGCCTTAGACAAGGATGTGTGATGTCACCGTGGTTGTTTAATATATTTATAGATGGGGTTGTAAGAGAAGTAAATGCGAGGGTCTTGGCAAGAGGCGTGGAGTTAAAAGATAAAGAATCACACACAAAGTGGGAGTTGTCACAGCTGCTCTTTGCTGATGACACTGTGCTCTTGGGAGATTCTGAAGAGAAGTTGCAGAGATTGGTGGATGAATTTGGAAGGGTGTGCAAAAGAAGAAAATTAAAGGTGAATACAGGAAAGAGTAAGGTTATGAGGATAACAAAAAGATTAGGTGATGAAAGATTGAATATCAGATTGGAGGGAGAGAGTATGGAGGAGGTGAATGTATTCAGATATTTGGGAGTGGACGTGTCAGTGGATGGGTCTATGAAAGATGAGGTGAATCATAGAATTGATGAGGGGAAAAGAGTGAGTGGTGCACTTAGGAGTCTGTGGAGACAAAGAACTTCGTCCTTGGAGGCAAAGAGGGGAATGTATGAGAGTATAGTTTTACCAACGCTCTTATATGGGTGTGAAGCATGGGTGATGAATGTTGCAGCGAGGAGAAGGCTGGAGGCAGTGGAGATGTCATGTCTGAGGGCAATGTGTGGTGTGAATATAATGCAGAGAATTCGTAGTTTGGAAGTTAGGAGGAGGTGCGGGATTACCAAAACTGTTGTCCAGAGGGCTGAGGAAGGGTTGTTGAGGTGGTTCGGACATGTAGAGAGAATGGAGCGAAACAGAATGACTTCAAGAGTGTATCAGTCTGTAGTGGAAGGAAGGCGGGGTAGGGGTCGGCCTAGGAAAGGTTGGAGAGAGGGGGTAAAGGAGGTTTTGTGTGCGAGGGGCTTGGACTTCCAGCAGGTATGCATGAGCGTGTTTGATAGGAGTGAATGGAGACAAATGGTTTTTAATACTTGACGTGCTGTTGGAGTGTGAGCAAAGTAACATTTATGAAGGGGTTCAGGGAAACCGGCAGGCCGGACTTGAGTCCTGGAGATGGGAAGTACAGTGCCTGCACTCTGAAGGAGGGGTGTTAATGTTGCAGTTTAAAAACTGTAGTGTAAAGCACCCTTCTGGCAAGACAGTGATGGAGTGAATGATGGTGAAAGTTTTTCTTTTTCGGGCCACCCTGCCTTGGTGGGAATCGGCCAGTGTGATAAAAATATATATATATATATATATATAGCAAATGGTAGCCAATTATGTTTGACCCAGAGAGTGACTTAAATTTCATGGATCAAGAGCCCTTCATGAGCATCAAGGAATGTTCTTTTATTGGTATGTCCTTTGTTAATTATATTCATTGCAAGCAATAAACCAGTATGAGTCTTGTTAAACATGCAATTATGTGAACAAATGTTCACAAAGTTGAGTAACTCTTGAGATATTTATCCCTCAGGTGGTATACCCAGAGTATACCTGATCAAGAAGACTGCTACTGCCGTCCGCACACAAACTGACATACGAACCACAGCCTTGATGGTCAGGTGCTGACTTTAGGTGTCTATCCAGCCCCCTCTTGAAGACAACCAGGGGTCTATAGGTAATCCCCCTTATGTATGCTGGAAGGCAGCTGAACAGTCTCGGGCCTTTGACACTTACTGCGTTGTCTATTAGTGTATGCGTGGCACCCCTGCTTTTCATTGGGAGGATGTGGCACTGTGTGCTGAGTCTTTAGCTTTCATAAAAAGTGATTTCCATGTGCAGATTTGGGACTAGTCCCTCTAGGAGTTTCCAGGTGTATATTACAATGTATCTTTTGCCTGCATTCCAAGGAGTACAGGTCAAGGGACTTCAACCATTTCCAGTAATTGAGGTGCTTTATTGTATTCATTCATACATGTAGTGAAAGTTCTCTGTATATTCTCCAGGTCTGCAATTTTGCCTGCCTTGAAAGGAGCCATTAGTGTACAGCAATACTCCAGCCTAGAGAGAACAAGTGGTGTGAAGAGAATCATAATTGGTGATGAATATTATTTTCTATATCCTCATCAAATGACACACATGAAGAGAAATTGGCCAATTATAGGACAATTATCAGGAACCTGTTTATCTGTAGATTTAATATTCATAAATACAACCAGTGTATACAATATTAATATGACAAGGTAAAATCTAAAGTCTCGTAACAGTGATGACAATTGTACTTGTGTAGTTCTGTAGTGCAGAATGATAAAGTATTTCCAAATGCCTCTTTCCTTCCACTCTACACAAATCAAAAATAAATAAAAAGAAGGACAAGACTGGTCTCTCTTCTTAAGCTAGTCTCAAAATATTTTCCTATAGAAACTTAGTTAGAATATAACTATGATTATTTGGCACTAACAAGGTGAAAACCACTTTGTTTTTCTATGACAACTAAAAAATGTGAATACCTTTTAACCCCTTCACTGTCAGAAGCCCTGAAATTAAAAATGCCGACAATGTAGGGAATTTAAAAAATGAAAAATTCTTGTGAAATGGTAGAGAATCTTTTTCTGAAGGTAATCACGCCAAAAATACAAAATTTGATGGAGAAGTTATGGAATTACACAGGCGAAAAGTTGGCATTGGCAATTTCACCTATTTTGAGCCCTATTTTAAGCAAATTACATTGTTCAATTCAACCAAATTCACAGCACATGAAACTGCCATTCAACTGTCAGAGCTACCTCATTAAGTACACAGAAGTCAGTAATTTTGCCAACTTTATACATATTTCAACTCAAATTTCAAACCAGTCCAAAATAAACACAGCAGGCATTCAAGCCACTAAAGCAACATTTCCTGTTCATTAATCATGGTTCCTAGGCCTCATATATTACACCAGCCTTGGATAATAAAATATAACCAGGAATGATTGGTCATGGGTGAGGGTATCCCAATACTTCGTCCTGAAACGAACCAAAACTCTATTTTAGTAATACATCTTCATTCTGTCAAGTTAAATAAAAAAAAAATACCCAAGAAAACCATAAAGACCATTCTAGAAAACACCTCACTCACTATTTTAACCCTTTCACTGTTGGTGCCATAGGTACTATGGCTTACAAGCCAGTGTTGGTGCCATAGGTACTATGGCTTACAAGCCAGTGTTGGTGCCATAGGTACTATGGCTTACAAGCCAGTGTTGGTGCCATAGGTACTATGGCTTACAAGCCAGTGTTGGTGCCATAGGTACTATGGCTTACAAGCCAGTGTTGGTGCCATAGGTACTATGGCTTACAAGCCAGTGTTGGTGCCATAGGTACTATGGCTTACAAGCCAGTATTGGTGCCATAGGTACTATGGCTTACAAGCCAGTGTTGGTGCCATAGTACTATGCCAAAATTCTAGCAGGAGAAAGCTGGTAGGTTTGCACGTGAGAGAATGGGCTGCATGCTCAGTGTGCGCAGTATAAAAAAAAATTGGGGAGCCAGTGGTGCACTGTGGGAGTCCCATTTCAGTAAGCCTTGCTTACCATGCTTTGCGGTAAAAAATAGCTCACTCCCCAGCGAATTGGGACTCTTCTATTCCCAAGTGATAGCTCTAACACAGATGGAAGTGTCAGTTAAGATGAATTTCATGGTTCTGAGGAGTTTGTGGCCAAAAGCAATGCCCAGGATACCAGAAATAGTGCTGAAAACCCAGACGATCATCAACCTAGGATAACCCACAAAAGTCAAAGTGACATTATACTGGTCTCACAGGCCACAAAAGTTACTTGAAAAAATACAATATTAAAAAATAAACTAAAAATAGAATAAAAGTAAAAATAATATTACCAAGTGAGCAGCAGTTGCCAATGTTGCCATAAGCGGTTCACTTTCTGTCAACTTTGCACCTGTATCTCAGTAAATTCTGATTGCAAAATTTTTTTTCTTTTAAAACACTCAGAAAAATATTCGTAAGATTTTGGTAAGAAATTTTGTTTTCAAACATTTTTTGACACTGAAAGCAGGTTTGTGATCAGAGGTCTCGACAGTGAAATGGTTAAACTAAACATAAGGTCAGTGGTTTTCTTTCCCCATCATCTTTTACTTAAGGCAGGATTTCATTTATACCATGCACTCACTGCACAAACCCATTCTCTCATGTCTGGGCCAAAATTTACCACTAGCAACATATGTGCTTAAAACATAGATCTATGCAAGTGACACTGGTGTCAATAACATAGATCTACACAAGAGACAGTGAAAAAGTTGAAAGTGATTAGCAGGAGCCCATCTTGTACATAAAGTAAAAATAGCTTTAGACATATACACTATCAACAATTTTTTAAATTACAAGTTTGATGCCACTGACATTAGAATTACAGTACATTTAAATTCACATGACATCATACATAAATGCTGGCTCTAGGCACATGTCGATTAGACACTAGGCCTGTTGTATATGAGTGCATGTACTCATACACAACATGTACATGTACACACACATGTACACTGTGTGTGTGTGCGCACGCATGTGTGTGTGCGTGTGTGTGTGTGCGTGTGTGTTCGTGTGTGTGCGTGTGTGTGCATGTGTGCATGTGTGCTTGTGTGTGCATGTGTGCATGTGTGCGTGTGTGCATGTGTGCGTGTGTGCATGTGTGCGTGTGTGCATGTGTGCGTGTGTGCATGTGTGCGTGTGCGTGTGTGCGTGTGTGCATGCGCTTGTGGGAGGAGGGGGGAAGGGCAGTCCCAGAATTAAAAAATTCCTCTTGTGTGGCAAAAAAATTTGGATTATTATTCTTGCAGACTGAACAAGCCTTTTTTTTTTGTCTGAATAGAAGAACTACAAAAATAAAACTAAAATCAAAGGAAACCTTAGAGTGTATGTGCTGAAGCTGGCAAACAATGATCGCTTCTCAGCAACATTGGCATAAATGCTCCAAGTACTAAATTTGTTTTCCACTTTATAATTGCCAAATTAAGATTAAAAAAAAAATGAATGTCCAACAATATGTACACTATTTTGTTTAGGGTAACTGGTGTTTCAAGGTGATGCATTTTAATACTTGAAACATGCAGAGATGAATAGCACTTCATAATCCTAATTGCAATATTCACTGTAAATTGGTTCAAATATTTTTGTTTATATCCTAGGTAGTAGGTTGGTAGATAGCAACTGTCCAGGGAGGTACTACCGTCCTACCAAGTGAGTGTAAAGTGGAAACCTGTAATTGTTTTATATGATGGTAGGATTGCTGGTGTCTTTTTTTTCTGTCTCATAAACATGTGAGATAACAGGTATACCTTGCTACTTCTACTTGCACTTAGGTCACACTACACATACATGTACACGCATATATATACAGCCTCTTCTCAATTAGCGACGTACTTGTTTACTGACCACTCGGATTTACGACCAGCTCTCCAACCAGTATACAAACCTAAATAATGTATATTAGAGCTGATTTCCTCTATTCTGTTTCCTTTATTACAGTATACAGTACACTACTGTATAAACATTCAAAAATATACTAAAAATGTTAAAAATGGTGCAAAGGTGACATTAAAAAATAACTAAAGATGGTTGACACAAACTCACTACCAGGACAGTGCGCCCCTTGCTTAACGGACAAGATGCTTACCAACCTACTCTTAGGAATGGAACCTCATTGTTAAGTGAAGAGAGGCTGTATACACACTCCTCTGGGGTTTTCTTCTATTTTCTTAACAGTTCTTGTTCTTGTTTATTTTTTATGGGAAAGTAGAACAGAATTATTCTTCCGTAACTCATGTGTGTCGTAAGAGGCAACTAAAATGCTGGGAGCAAGGGGCTAGTAACCCCTTCTCCTGTATACATTACTAAATTGAAGGAGAGAAACTTTCATTTTTCTTTTTAGGTCACCCTGCCTCAGTGGGATACGGCCAGTTTGTTGAAAGAAGAAGAAAAATCTAGATAAATATGTTTTTTGACTGAATTCCACTATTAACACTTAAACTGTCCAAATGTAGATCTACGTTTACGTGCGTAGCGCTCCGACCTTTATTTTCCCCATTTGAAAGCATGTAAACAAAAATGTAGATCTACGTTCAGAGCCCCCCACACGTGAACGTAGATCTATGTTTGGACAGTTTAAGGGTTAATATCAAGAAACTGTTCCAAACCCTGTTTGCTGGTAGTGATATGAAAGGTCCTGTGTTGTTGTTTACAAATGCTACTGAGACAATGTTACTCATAATGCACTGCATGGACCAGCCTAGTCAAGGATTTTTTCCCAGGCATGAAGTGATAGGTGACCCCAAACAGTTGAACTGAGACTTAAAATGGTGGCAGCATATTTTAAGATGTAGGGTGTACATTGGACACAGTATGATCCCCAATGTATGGCATACGTCACATAGTTTAAGGGCACCTGATCGCATGTAAAAAATACATCAAACAACTAAATCTGGTGCGTGTAGATACAAGAAAAATCTTCAAGTAATGTGTAGGAATAGAAGTGCCTGTGTAATTACCTATTTGTAGTAAGAAGATTAGAGCCCTACTTGTGTTGTCAGTCTTTCATTATCAGATACTCTGTGTTTTTCAACTTCAGTGGTTGCAGCAAACTATCTTCTCATCCATCTCAGCTATCCAACACTATAAAAAGTACTTTCTGTAGTTTTTCATAATTTACAATTGATAAATAACAAAAAGGCACAATACCGTGACTGGAACGATACACAAATAACCCGCACATAAAAGAGAGAAGCTTACGGCGACGTTTCGGTCCGACTTGGACCATTGACAAAGTCACACTAACAGAGGTGGAGCAGGATGGCTATATATAGGCAGGAAAGGTGGAGGTAGTAGTAGTAGTAGTAGTAGTACAAGAATTGTATATAATACCGACAGGATGAAATGACACATGCACAACACCCGGGCATCCCCACCGTAGACGTTTCGCCATCCAGCCAGCCACTGGATGGCGAAACGTCCACAACAAAGACAACCAGACGCCGCACATGTGTCTTAATTTCATCAGTAGTTGTAGTAGAAGAAGAAGAGGTAGTAGTAGTGGTAGTGGTAGAAGTGGGAAATAAGGAAGACGAGCCAGTCAAATACAAAGGAAGGGGAGCACTGCAAGAGAGCTAGAAACCCACAGAGGGAGAGGAAGCGCACCGAGGTGCGCCGTTTAGTTGAATCCTCTCTTATACACAACTTTCCTTGTATGAACCTTAGCCCTGGCTTCGTCTCTGTAGATGCCTTCCTCTCCCACTACATTGTAAAATGCTCCAAACTTCAGAACACCCGTGACTTAACCTGAATCCTCATTTTTTCTTCTTCTTCTTCTTCTTCTTCTTCTTCTTCTTCTTCTTCTTTTTCTTCTTCCTCTTCCCCTTTCCTCTCTCCTTTTCTCCTCTGGGTTGTCTTTCTCTCTCCTGTCTCGTGTTTCTGTTCCTTCTTCATTTATTTTATTTCACCACTTCCCCTTTCACGCACCTCGGTGCGCTTGCTCTCCCTCTGTGGGTTTCTAGCTCTCTTGCAGTGCTCCCCTTCCTTTGTATTTGACTGGCTCGTCTTCCTTATTTCCCACTTCTACCACTACCACTACTACTACCTCTTCTTCTTCTACTACAACTACTGATGAAATTAAGACACATGTGCGGCGTCTGGTTGTCTTTGTTGTGGACGTTTCGCCATCCAGTGGCTGGCTGGATGGCGAAACGTCTACGGTGGGGATGCCCGGGTGTTGTGCATGAGTCATTTCATCCTGTCGGTATTATATACAATTCTTGTACTACTACTACTACCACTACTACCTCCACCTCTTCCTGCCTATATATAGCCGTCCTGCTCCACCTCTGTTAGTGTGACTTTGTCAATGGTCCAAGTCGGACCGAAACGTCGTTGTAAGCTTCTCTCTTTTATGTGCGGGTTATTTGTGTATAATTTACAATTGCATTATGCACACATACTAGACAGCATGTACATGTACAAAATAGTGCATCTAGGACATCTATTTAAGTGAATACACCTACCATCCGACTTACGACCTGCTCGACTTACGACCACTTGACTTACGACCGTGTTTTTTATGCCAAATTTCTGGGAAATAAACAACTATCTGTGTTGTACACAGTGTTTATCCTAAACCTTACAGTATAAAATACAGTACTAACAACTTAAAAAGTAAAGTAAAACATGAAATACCAAAATAAAACAATAAAATAAAGTCATTACAAAAATGTTTTGTTGATATTCAGTAGTAAAGTTCGACTTACGACCATTTCGACTTACGACCGGTTTCTCGGAACCGAACTCGGTCGTAAGTCGGATGGCAGGTGTATTGTGATCTAATTTTTAATGGCTTTAACCCCTTCACTGTTGGTCCCATAATATTATGGCCTGCAAGCCAGTGTTGGTTCCATAATAGTATGCCAAACTTCTAGTCGTTTCAAATCTTGCGGGAGAAAGCTGGTAGGCCTACATATGAGAGAATGGGTGAGAGTGGTCAGTGTGTGCAGTATAAAAAAATCGTGCAGCATGCAGTGCATAAGAAAAAAAACTAAGACCGTGTTTTTCGTTTAAAACAGCGACTTTGCGGTATATTTTCGTATGGTATTTATGGTTGCATTCTTGTTTTCTTGATCTCATTCCATAGAATGGAAGATATATTACAGAACTAGAGATGATTTTGAATGGTTTACGGACTAAAAGTACCTCGAAATTAAGTAATGAAAATGATTTTTGCCGATGTTCAAGAGTAAACAAATCATGTCACACGTCCAATACACGTCAACTGGTGGGTCTAATATGCTCTCACAAATGCGCTGCCATTATTTATACCATTTTTACAATAATGCAATAGTCTGCATAACAGTAAATCTCCTATGTTTTGTGTGAATAAACATTCAAAATGGAAAGCAAGCGTAATATAAGAGGGGCCTGGAGACATGACTAATGAAGAGAGAAAACATTATTTTAATGCTAGGAATGTTTGCATTGTTAATTTTGGACCCTATTTTGAAATTTGCTTTCCTTGAATTGTGTATGAACTTGGCCAAATTACCAATTTCTGATCACTTTATTGGGTTAGGTGAAATTGGTAAATGGGCAGTTTCTTGTACTCAACTGATAGAACAAAAGGAATTCAAGCAAAATAGCTATAAGTGTGGCCATCTGGAACAATGGAATTGGCCAAAAATAGGGCTCAAACTGGACAAAATCTCTGATGTATAAATATCACCGAGACCACCAACTTCACGAGAGCATAAGTCCGTAAGTTTTCCATCAAATTTCATACTTTTGGTGCCATTACCATCAGGAAAAGATTCACTATCATTTCATAAGAATTTTCTTTTTTTTTAAATTCTTCAGCAGTTTTTCTTCTTCTCTTTTTTAGTAAATGTCTACAGGAGAAGGGGATACTAGCCCATCGCTCCCGGCATTTTAGTTGCCTCGTACGACACGCATGGCTTATGGAGGAAAGATTCTTTTCCACTTCCCCATGGACAATAGAAGAAATAAAGAAGAACAAGAGCTATTTAGAAAAAAGAGAAAAACCTAGATGTATGTATATATATATATGCGTGTGTGTGTCTGTGAAGTGTGACCAAAGTGTAAGTAGGAGTAGCAAGATATCCCTGTTATCTAGTGTGTTTATGAGACAGAAAAAGAAACCAGCAATCCTACCATCATGCAAAACAGTTACAGGTTTCTGTTTCACAGTCATCTGGCAGGACGGCAGCACTTCCCTGGGTGGTTGCAGTTTAAAAACTGTAGTGTCAAGCACCCTTCTGGCAAGACAGTGATGGAGTGAATGATGGTGAAAGTTTTTCTTTTTCGGGCCACCCTGCCTTGGTGGGAATCGGCCAGTGTGCTAATAATAAAAAATCTTCAACAGTGAGAGCAAGTTTGTGAGCAAGGGTTTAGACAGTGAAAGGGTTAAGCTGCAATCAAATGCAAAATTCCCACTCATAGTGCAGGAGTTAATAAGTGGAATTTATGAACCAACTCAGCCACATGTAGAGATAGCATGATATAAGATGATACATCTCGATTCCAACGGGCTGGCTATATCTAACAAGGTTAAATTTTTACAAGACAATAGATAGCATAAACATAATTAGAAACTACAGTAATAGTAGTTTCTGAAAAATAAGATCACCAGATATACCACCACCACATTACTGTCTCTGACTTTAACTGGTACAAGGTTATAGTTAATATATTAACTTTCTTTTGCAGCTATAAGCTATTAGCTATATGCATCCTAATCTTAAACTTAGAACAAAGAGCTCAGTACATTTCTATCTTCTTAGGACAAAATTTTACCTGATTCCATGAGCTCATACTGTACTATTTTTGCTACATCTCACCATTTATACAATATAAATTACATACATCTCTAAAACTCTTAACTTATGTGACTAGTTTCACTCTGCTTTCCTAAGTTTTTTTTCCTCCCTTAAATCTTCCCGAATGATGAAGTATACTTCTGCCAAGCCAACGACCACAGCAGAAATAGTAGCTGACAGTGCCCTAACACCATAATCAGAGGTGGCAAAACCCATGGCAACAAAGACAGCAAAGAAGGTACCAACAATGGACAAAAGATATTGAATTCCAGAAATTATTTGCTTATTAACACTTCTCAGTTCTTTGCCAATATCTCCAATATTAGTGCCATCTACGTAATGAGAAGGATCAATGGATTTTACCATATTATTGTACTCTCTGTTTTCCTGCTCAGACCTAAGTCTTTGAACTCTAGCCTCAAGTTCTGGATTTCTTTCAGGGGTATCATATTTTGGCAAAACTATTTCACTTTCTGATAACAATTCATGTACCCTTTCTGAGATCCCATGCTCCCTCATTTTTGTATGACACCATTTTATTTCTTGAGTGGTTAATTTAATTTTCCTTTCAGAACCATCTTCTTCACTTAAAAGTTTCTCCTTAATACTGTCAAGAAATCCAAATGAATTCTGGAGCTCTTGGAGAATCTGCACAAACCGCTTAGAAGGAATAATAGTAATATGATCCATGGCTGAATAATATAAATTTTTAAACTTAAAAATAATTCAGTCACTCAAATATAACCAGCACTCTTCTCAAGCTGCTGGAACTGTGCCCTCAAAGACTGCTCTTTCTCTTGATAACTATCTTGCAAAAGTCTTAACTTTTCTTGTACATCCTGTTGCACAGCTGTAAGTCTGGCACTTCTTTCGGCTCTCTTTTTTGCAAGCAGTTCTTCCTGGAAAAAACTGCCATTAATATTCTTTATACAATTATTTTAAACAGTTGCTATGTTTTTGAAGAGTGAATATTTTTTGCATTTACTTGTAATTTCCCTATTTGTAGTTACAAGAGGAAAGCTGTACCTGTGGTATCTCATTTCCATTACTTAGTCTTTCACTGGTTATAGAAACCTCCTGGATTCCATTTAATTAACTTCCTTTGTATGACAATTGTGGTATCTTGCTTATTTTGTTGTTATTGATAAGTGTACAGTACCACAAAGTATATGGTTATCTTCACTAATTTTTTTCTCTTCAATTAATACAAGGTATTTTAACATTTTTTCAATCTTCTTAACTGTCACTTCTCAACTCTAGGACCTATTTTGTAGCATGTCTTTCAACTTTTATTGGGGTTGGTGGGGCAGATAACATACTACTGCTGCATGTATATTCTAGTTTGTCTCCTGTTTGTTTTTATAGTATTTCACCATTCATATATCTTAAGAATACAGGAAAGCCTCAACTTACAAAAGAGTTGCAGTCCTGGTTTTTCAACTAACAAATGATCCATTTGTGTAGAAAATAATAATACAAAGGATAGTCACACTTACACATGGTTTTGTTGTAATACAGTGGAACCTCGATTTACAAGTGCCCAAACATACAAGTTTTTCGAGATACGAGCAGTCGCTTGGTCAATTTTTTGCTCTGGGTTACGAGTCAATATCCAAGTCATGAGCAGCTTCCCCCTCAACCCTCACACCTCGCTTGTGTTTGTCTATGATTTCATGCTTTAATTCCATGGACATCATCCTCTTTTTCTTCTCAGCACTGTCCTTTGCATTTACTTTCTTAGGACCCATGGTTACAAAAAAGAAATTTGGCAAAATAACTACACAAAATGCAAGCAAAACACGAGAGGAATGCTTCCACAGCGAGGTAAACTGAAGCTCGCTCGTTATTATTATTATTATTATTATAAAATATTATTATTATTATTAATATTATTATTATTATTATTATTATTATTATTATTATTATTATTATTATTACGTATTATTAAGGAACAGGAGCACAGATCCAATTCCTTAGAACAAGAGCCCCTCACCAGCATCAAGGTTCCTTGATGCTGGTTAGTGGCTCTTGATCTAGGGAATTGGATCTGTGCTCCAGTTCCAAAATTAATAATAATAATAATTATAATTCTAGGTAGTAGGTTGGTAGACAGAAACCGCCCAGGGAGGTACTACCGTCCTGCCGAGTGAGTGTAAAACGAAAGCCTGTAATTGTTTTACATGATGGTAGGATTGCTAGTGTCCATTTTTCTGTCTCATAAACATGCAAGATTTCAGGTACGTCTTGCTACTACTTCTTACACATAGGTCACACTACACATACATGTACAAGCATATATATATATATATATATATACACACCCCTCTGGGTTTTCTTCTATTTTCTTACTAGTTCTTGTTCTTGTTTATTTCCTGTTATCTCCATGGGGAAGTGGAACAGAATTCTTCCTCCGTAAGCTATGCGTGTTGTAAGAAGCAACTAAAATGCCGGAAGCAAGGGGCTAGTAACCCCTTCTCCTGTATATATTACTAAATTTAAAAAGAGAAACTTTCGTTTTTCTTTTTGGGCCACCCTGCCTCGATGGGAAACAGCCGGTTTGTTGAAAAAAAAAATTATAATAATAATAATAACGATGAGCTTCAGAATGCCGCCAACTCAGTGCACTGTTTACCTCACCATGGAAGCATTTCTCTCGTGTTTTGCTTGCATTTTGTGTAGTTATTTTGCCAAATTTCTTTTTTCTAACCATGGGTCCTAAGAAAGAAAGTGCAAATGACAGTGCTGAGAAGAAAAAGAGGATGTCCATGGAATTAAAGCATGAAATCATAGACAAACACGAGCGAGGCGAGGTGTGTGGGTCATTTGCGAGGCAGTACTAGCATAGTACGTACTTCTACTATGCTGGTGCTGCCTCGCATTAAGAGTGTGGCAATTAAGGTCAGCGATAAAGTGTGGCATTAAGAGTACAGCAAGTAGCCTATCTTCCACCCTCCACCTCCGCCAGCGTATGTATACTTTATAAAACCAGTTTATTTCTTTACATTCTCTATTATGTTTTATTGGTTTTATGCAATATTTCTTATTTATAAATACAGTGGACCCCCGGTATTCGATGGCATCGGTATTCGATAAATCCAGTATTCGATGCATTATATCGCAAAAAATTTGCCTCGGTATTCGATTGAAAACCCGGTATTCAATACAATTCGTACGAGACGTGTCCACGTGTGGCCTGAACTGCCCCGCGTGTGCCAGTGTTTACAAGCCAGCCAGTGTGCATGCATCTAAGGATACATTTGGTACATTCCATATTATCACTGTGTTTGGTGCTTGATTCTGCAAAATAAGTCACCATGGGCCCCAAGAAAGCTTCTAGTGCCAACCCTTCGAGAAAAAAGGCACTAATGACTTACGAAATGAAGAAAGAGATAATTGCAAAATACGAAAGTGGAGTGCGTGTGTCGGAGCTGGTTAGGTTGTATAATAAACCCCAATCAACCATCTCTACTATAGTGACCAGGAAAACGGCAATCAAGGAAGCTGTTCTTGCAAAAGGTGCAACTGTGATTACGAAACAGCGACCGCAAGTGTTAGAAAATGTTGAGAGACTGTTATTGGTGTGGATAAATGAAAAACAGATAGCAGGAGATAGCATCTCTCAAGCGATCATTTGTGAAAAGGCTAGGCAGTTGCATGATGATTTGGTAAAGAAATTGCCTGCAACTAGTGCTGATGTGAGTGAATTTAAGGCCAGCAAAGGTTGGTTTGAAAGATTTAAGAATCGTAGTGGCATACATAGTGTGATTAGGCATGATGAGGCTGCCAGTTTGGACCAAAAAGCAGCTGAAAAATACGTGAAGGAATTCAAGGATTACATAGACAGTGAAGACTTGAAACCTGAACAAGTGTTTAATTGTGACGAAACAGGCCTGTTTTGGAAGAAAATGCCAAGCAGGACCTACATTACTCAGGAGGAAAGGCACTCCCAGGACATAAGCCTATGAAAGACAGGCTTACTCTTCTCATGTGTGCCAATGCTAGTGGTGATTGCAAAGTGAAGCCTTCATTGGTGTATCACTCTGAAACTCCCAGAGTGTTCAGGAAAAACAATGTCCTCAAGGCTAATTTGTGTGTGCTGTGGAGGGCAAACAGTAAGGCATGGGTCACTAGGGACTTTTTCTATGACTGGTTACACCAAGCATTTGCCCCCACTGTGAAAAATTACCTAACTGAAAAGAAATTAGACCTTAAGTGCCTCCTGGTATTAGACAATGCCCCTGGTCATCCTACAGACTTGGCAGAGCGACTTTCTGGGGACATGAGCTTCATTAAAGTCAAGTTTTTGCCTCCTAATACCACTCCTCTCCTGCAGCCCATAGACCAGCAGGTCATTTCCAACTTCAAGAAACTGTACACAAAAGCTAAGTTTCAAAAGTGCTTTATAGTGACCACAGAAACTCAACTGACTCTAAAAGAGTTTTGGAAGGATTACTTTAATATCCTCAATTGTATAAACCTTATAGGTACGGCTTGGGAGGGAGTGACTAAGAGGACCTTGAACTCTGCTTGGAAAAAACTGTGGCCAGGATGTGTAGACCAAAGGGATTTTGAAGGTTTGGGGCTAACTCTGAGAATCCTATGCCAGTTGAGGAATCCATTGTGGCATTGGGGAAGTCCTTGGGGTTGGAGGTTAGTGGGGAGGATGTGGAAGAGTTGATGGAGGAAGACAATGAAGAACTAACCACTGATGAGCTGATAGATCATCTTTAACAGCAAGAGGCCACACTTGAGGAAACTGCTTCGGAGGAGGGGATAGAGAAATTGAAGAAGTTGCCTACTTCAAAGATTAAGGAAATGTGTGAAATGTGGCTTAACCCTTTGACTGTTTTCGACGTATAAATACGTCTTACGAGCCAATGTTTCTGACGTATATATACTCAATAATTCTAGCGGCTTCAAATCAAGTGGGAGAAAGCTGGTAGGCCCACATGTGAGAGAATGGGTCTGTGTGGTCAGTGTGCACCACATAAAAAAAATCCTGCAGCACACATTGCGTAATGAGAAAAAAAAAACTCTGATCGTTTTTTTGGAATAAAACGCCGAATTTGAGGTGTATTTTCGTATAGTATTTATCGTTGTATTCGCGTTTTCATGGTCTTAGGTGATAAAATGGAAAACATATTACAGAAATAGAGATGATTTTCATTACTTTTACGATGAAAACGACCTTGAAACTAAGCTCAAAGTAGCGAAAATGTTCGATTTTTACCAATGTTGAAGAGTAAATAAATCACACCACACGTCCAATACACGTCAACTAGGGAGTCTAATATTCTTTCACTAGTGCACTGATATTATTTATACCATTTTTACAATAATGCAGTCGTCTGCATAACAGTAAATTTTGTATTTTTTTGTATGAATAAAAAATCAAAATAGAAAGCAATAATAATATAAGAGGGGCCTAGAGATGTGACTAATGAACCAAGCATATGTTATTTTAGTGCCACGAATGTCTACCTTGTTTATTCTGGACCCTATTTTGAAATTGGCATCTTTTTTATTTTGCGTGAAATTGGCCAAATTGCCAATTTCTGACCACCATATTGGGTAGTCCAAATTAGTAAATGGGAGGTTTCTTGTACTCAGCTGATAGATAAAATGGAGTTCTAAAGAAATAGCTATGAGTTTGGTCAACTGGAACAATGGAATTGGCTGAAAATTGGGCTCAAAGTCGGCGAAATCGCCGATACGCATATGTCGCCGAGACCGCTAACTTCGCGGGACCATAATTCCACGAGTTTTCGACCAAATTTCGAACTTCTGGTGTCATTACCATCGGGAAAAGATTCTCTATCATTTCATAAGAAAAAATAATTTTTTTTTTTTCAAAAATTGAGCGACATAGAATGACAGTTTCAGAGAGGGGCCTGAAACAGTCAAAGGGTTAAAGTGCAAACCTTTTTTGATGACAATCACCCTAACACAGCTATTGCAAGCCATGCTGGTGACTATTACACTGACAATGTTGTGAAACACTTTAGGAATGTCATAAAGGAACGGGAGGTACAGGCCACTATGCACAGATATGTTGTGCGACAGAAATCCAGTGACTCTCAAACTGGTCCTAGTGGCATTAAAAGAAGAAGGGAAGTAACCCCGGAAAAGGACTTGCTACCTCAAGTCCTAATGGAAGGGGATTCCCCTTCTAAACACTAACACCTCTCCCCTCCTCCCATCCCATCAATCATCACCAGATCTTCATTAAAGGTAAGTGTAAATTATTTTATTGTTATTGTAATTACTCTATTGCATTAAACTTAATATTTCATGAAGTAAAATTTTTTTTTTCATACTTTTGGGTGTCTTGCACGGATTAATTTGATTTCCATTATTTCTTATGAGGAAAATTGATTCGGTTTTCGATATGTTCGGTATTCGATGAGCTCTCAGGAACGGATTAATATCGAATACCGGGGGTCCACTGTACATTGTTTCAGTGTTTTCCTTATGAAACTAGTGATCTAGTGCAGTTAGCCTCACAAACACTCTGTTTTCAGAAGGGGAAGAATGGGAAGACATGGTTAGTGTGGCAACGGCAATGGCCGTCACCACTCATCACATAATGACATATTTTATTCATTCCAGAGTATATATCATGTTTCCATGTTATTTATATTGTTTATTATGTCATATTAGATCAATTATGATGGATAAATAAGCCATATAGTTTATATTAGTGTTATATTGAAGTACATATTTTGTCCTGCTTCCCGAGAGCAGGAATTCCACTGGAATGGATTAATGGCATTTCAATTAATTTAAATGAGGAAAACTGATCTGACATACGAGCAAACTGAGTTACGAGCTAGGTCATGCAATGGACTTAAATCGTAAGTCGAGGTTCCACTGTATATCCAAAGTACCCAGTACTTTGAATTCATGTATAGTCACACAACTAATACTAACGAATTCAAAGTTGTATTTTTTCCCACTATATTTAATTAATCCATGCTCTGTGATGGAGAAAAAATATTTCTACTCACACAATTAAATTTGCTTTCAGTATCCAGGGTATCTTCACACATGTGCAATGCTACCTGCACATCTGCAATCGTGCGAGGAAGGTTGTCATCTGATGAGTTCACAATCTTTTCAATCTGCAAAACAAATGTTAACAGACAAAATCTGGAATTATGGATTTTTTTCCATTTTATCTGATGCTTCTAACATTTACCCAGCCAATTTTTTGTCCAAAACTGAAATTGTTAAAATCCATTAAAGAGGTTTTACTGTATAATGACATGCCCATGCACTCTGCCCCAGGCCCAGACTCATGGAACTCTGTGTTCATCAAGAATTGCAAGAAGCCCCTATCGCATGCCTTCAGCATTTTATGGAGAGGGAGCATGGACACAGGGGTCATCCCACACACACTAAAATCAACATAGCCCCACTCCACAAAGGTGGCAGCAAAGCAATTGCAAAGAACTACAGACTGATAGCACTAACATCCCATATCATAAAAATCTTTGAGAGGGCTCTAAGAAGCAAGATAGCCAACCACCTAGATACCCATCAATTACACAACCCAGGGCAACACGGGTTTAGAACAGGTCGCTCCTGCCTGTCCCAGCTACTGGACCACTATGACAAGGTCCTGGATGCTGTAGAGGATAAACAAAATACAGACGTAGTATACACAGACTTTGCAAAAGCTTTTGACAAGTTTGACCATGGTGTAATACCACACAAAATGTGGGATAAAGGAATAACGGGAAAAGTTGGTAGATGGATCTACAACTTCCTGACAAATAGAACACAACGAGTAATAGTAAACAGAGTAAAGTCCCAGGCAGCCACAGTAAAAAGCTCTGTTCCACAAGGCACAGTACTCGCTCCGGTTCTATTCCTCATCCTCATTTCTGACATAGACAGAGATGTAAGCCATAGCTCCATGTCTTCCTTTGCAGATGACACCTGGATCACCATGGCAGTGACCTCCATCGAAGACACTGCGAGACTCCAAGCGGACATCAACCAAATCTTCGAATGGGCCACTCAAAACAATATGAAGTTCATCGAGGAGAAATTTCAACTAATCAGATGTGGAAAACTTGAAGAAATTAAAACTGTGTCAGGGTATACCACAAATTCTAACCGTACAACAGAGCGCAAAAGTAATGTGAAGGACCTGGGAGTGATAATGTCAGAGGATCTCACCTTCAAAGACCACAACACTGTATCTACTTCATCCACTAGGAAAATGAAAGGATGAATAATGAGAACCTTCAAAACTAGGGACACCAAGCCCATGATGATTCTCTTCAAATCGCTTGTGCTCTCTAGGCTGGAATACTGCTGTACACTAATGGCCCCCCTCAAGGCTGGCAACATTGCAGACCTGGAGAGTGTACAAAGAACTTTCACGGCACACATAAGTGGGATAAAGCACCTAAACTACTGGGAACGGTTGAAGGTCCTTGATCTGTATTCCCTCGAACGCAGGCAAGACAGATACATGATAATATACACTTGGAAGGTCCTGGAGGGATTGGTACCAAACCTGCACACGAAAATCACTCCATATGAAAACAAAAGACTCTGCAGGAGATGCAACATTCTCCCAATGAAAACCAGGGGTGCCACAAGTACAGTGAGAGACAACACAGTAAGTGTCCAGGGCCCAAGACTGTTCAATTGCCTCCCAGCATACATAAGGGGGATTACCAAAAGACCCCTGTCTGTCTTCAAGAAGGCACTGGACAGGCACCTAAAGTCAGTACCTGACCAACCGGGCTGTGATTCGTATGTCAGCCTGTGTGCAGCCAGCAGTAACAGCCTGGTTGATCAGACCCTGATTCACCATGAAGCCTGGTCTCAGACCGGGCCGCGGGGGCGTTGACCCCTGAAACCCTCTCCAGGTAAACTCCAGGTATACAGTAGTCACCCCGTATCCATAGGGGATGTGTTCTAAGACCAACCGTGGATACGCGAAACCTTAGATAGTGACGAACATTATACATGAAGTTGTTTTTCATTTACTAACATACCTATGATAAAGTTTAATTGATAAATTAGCACTTCACTGATGGGAAGCGCTTCACGGCTTCTCTTAGGCTTTGAAGAACTGCCATCATCACTACTTTTGTGCTTTGGTATCATTATTAAGTAAAATTAAGGGTTATTTTGGGGCCACAGTAAACTGTGGATAAATGAAACTGCGGAAACTGTATCTGTGGATATGGGGGTTCTACTGTATATAGTACATACAGGTCGATATGTTTTTGTACTAAATAAAATCTTTTCCAATAATGTTAGTTCCCATGACTACACATCTCTTATTCCATGTAAAAGACTCCAGAAAAGATATTTTGCTTGTTAAACACCCATGGTAATATAATATATTGTATATTAAAACTTACCTGACCTTCTTTAATTTCGGTTATGAGTTCCAATGAGCGGAAAAGCTGTTCAACTTCCCTATCTCCACGTTTCTCCTGGAAAGATCCATTATTCTTTGTTACTTTTTTCATACATTTGTTTCTTATCACATTTAACACAAAAATAAATGCAACAATTATACATACTGAATGCTAAGTGGTGTACTGTACTGTAACTATAATAAGCAATCTGTCTCATTACTTACAGTACGTTACATCAAATAAGTCCAGAGTAAAATAGCTGCCATCTCATTTAAAAGGAAGCTCACTACTGGCTTTCATGCAAGCTTAATTATTATTACAATTATTGGATAGTGCTAAACTGTAAGAGTCTTGCAGCATCTCAAGAATGGCAGTAATCTGGTCTAATCTGAGAGAGGAAGAAAGTACTGTAGTTGCAATATTCCTTGGAACAAGAGATCTTTACAGGCATCTCTTTACTGGCACTCTCTTGCAGAGCATGCAAGCCAGAGATGTTAAATGAGGATGATTATGCATCTTGCATAATCATCCTTATTTTCAAGTTTCACTGTTTACCAAGAAAAGTTTATTTCATCTTAAAAACTTATTATATAATTGCTGTTTATGACGGCGTATAAGTCGACCCCTAAAATTATGAGATGATAATTCAGGCTGAGGCCTATATCAGCCTGACAGGTCGATCCCCATATCACAATTTCCACAACTTAATCTTTCATTTTATATTATCTTTGTTATGGTAAATACAGTCTTAAATTATCGAGTTAAAATTTTTGTCATATGACTGTTGTAAATGTAGTGTGCAACTGACCACCACAGCAAAACTGTTTGAAACACAACATCTCTATCTATGGAAAGCCTGACAGTGTGTCAGATCCACCGTCTTGGATAGTTGTTGTCCAGTTTGTGTTTACATTTGTGACAAAACAGACTTCATACTCATCTTTTAAGCATTATTTTTAATAAAATGTCACATTCTTGTTAAAAATGTGTCTGAGCACTAAAACAAAAAGGTAAGCAGTAGCAAATAAAACTTCCAACTGTAGCATAAGTTACAGTACTAGTATGATACCATCAGTAGGCTAGTGGTGTCACTTCCCTTCTTCGGTAATGTGCTGTAGCCTTCTTTTTACCTTTGCCCTGTATCAGAAAATTTTATACTTGGCGTATTAATCGCTCATAGTTATGGAGGTTTTATTTTTAATGCATAAAAAAGTCGACTTAATCGCAGGCATATACAGTACATAATTATTAAAGTTTGCCTGGGGTATAGGATCTAATTGGGTTTGCTCTGAGGAAAGTGAGAGGAGGGGGTAGCTCCAAGGGTAGCTACAATTCCTTGTATTAAGTGCCTTTCACCAGAATTAAGGCACCCTCCTTGAAAATTAAGAACATCTGAAAAAATAATTATCACACAATGCATGAAAACCACTTTATTACATGAACAGGCAGAGATGCTATATTAAGACTTGCTCTATTTGCCTCCACAAAACTCCAGAGACAAAAAAAAAAAAATACTATAACAATAGTATGAATGAATAATAGAAATTAAGGTTGGCAGTGTTGGTACTGGTGTTAGTCATTTTCAAATGACAAGGCTGATTCACCTGATTTGCAAACTAATTTAATCTCACCTCAAATTCCTTCTTAAAAAATTCAATTTCTCCTCGCAAAAATGGTCGATGATCAAACAGTCTAGAA
Source organism: Cherax quadricarinatus (assembly GCF_038502225.1). Classification (NCBI taxonomy): domain Eukaryota; kingdom Metazoa; phylum Arthropoda; class Malacostraca; order Decapoda; family Parastacidae; genus Cherax; species Cherax quadricarinatus. Next base: position 56,155,993 of record NC_091296.1, read on the forward strand.
AAAACCTCATTCACATCTGAAAATGAAAATAAAATTTAACAATTTGCTTTGCTTGGGTAGAAATCTACTTTGAAATTCAGGCAATAATCAAAATATTTTCTATCATCTTTACCCTAAAAAAGAATAGAAAAACATTTAAGGCAATATTAATATAATGTATATGTTAAATGCAACAACACTGCATGGGTGGTTATTGTTTTGCACCGGTATCTTCCCTGCTTCCTGTGTAGAAATGCTGTCTGACAAGCATGTTATGAAGCTTATTTGCACAATGTATGGGGAGCTTGAATTCCTTCTCATTTATATTAAACCTTAGGTATTCATGGAATCTGGCTGTACAGATATAATACTGTATTTTTTACTGGGACAATATACTGTAGCATAAAGCAAATAATCAGAGTACACACAAGTCAAAATATTGATATTGAACAGTGTATAAAGGAAATACATTTTATTTCATATCAGGAAGTCCTGTACCACTTTTAGTGTTAACTGGGAACCCCTCATTCTTGGTGAATAAAAAATCTGGTGATTTCTTCCTGGAGTATTTTCTTACCCTATCATATAATACAGAAATGTAAATAATGTACAGGTGTATTTCACTTATTTTTAAATGAAATGTGATCAGTTCAAGAAGAAGAAATATTAGGAAGGTAACACCTGTTGATCAAAGCACATCTGCAGGGTCTAAGGTGGTATGTACTATTTGTAATTTTTTACTTTTGAGGTATCTTTATTACATAAACCAAATAAATACCAAGGGTTTAATGTAAGTGAAACCAATGCTAAGGTAGTAGGATGGAAGACAGTAACCACCCAGGAAGATATTATAATACTTCTTATGAGTGCCAGACAGGAGCCTATTAAAGCACTGCACTCTGACAGGATTGCTGGTATACTATTTTCTGTCTCTCATTAACACATAAGATGGCAAGTAAATCATAAAAATTCCTTCTAATATTCATTACATACTTAAAAATATCTATTACAAAGCTGGGAAATTAAGATAAGTCCTGATCTGAAACCAGGCTGCATCGGCAGTGATCCCCAAAACCATCAACAGATAAGTTATCAGCTAAGATAAAAAAAAAAAGATACAGCATGTGGACTCATCAGTTAAGAGTGAAAATTGTGTGATACTGGATATAGAGGCAATGATGTCAAGAGATAGGGAAAAAATTTTGAGAAGTTGCTTGGAGGAAGGAAAGGCAGGAGTGAGTATGGAAGAAGTAGGCAAGTAGGCAATGAGAACAGCAATGAGGAATACACAAGATTAAGCTTGAGCTGCTGAAAGCCAGCGGGAATAAAGGTTTTGAAATGGTTTATGGATTTGCTTAATGTATGTAAGAAGGGAAGGTGACAGAGGACATTCACAGTTTTTTAAGGGAAAAATGGAAGGAGAGAGAGATGGGGCAAAAATCTTAGGATAATATGTTTGATGAGTATTCAAGGTAGTGTATGGCAAAATTGTCTTCAAAAACAGAATTATAGGAAACAAACTTTCACTGCAGAGTAACAAGGTAGATTCAGGAAGGGGTACTAATGTGTCATTTATTTGCATTGAAGTATATACGAGTGGAACTTTGATGAGAAAAAGAAATGTTCATACTTTTAGGGAATTAGAAAAGGCATATGATAAGATAGATAAGGAAGCTATGTGGCTAGTACTGCAAATGTAAGGAATAGGTGAAAATCTATTGAAAGCTGTAAAGAATACTAACTCTGGTGATATGAAACTTCGTGAGGTGGAAAACAAATAGGCTCTGGGAAATTATTGCTAGCTAACATTTAAAAAAATTGAAAATCAGATAACATATCCTATGGAAGGCAAATCAGATTCTGGCTATGTTTAGCTATGTTTAAAAGCTCATTTTTTAATATTAGGTGAGCTTATAAAACATATGCAAAACCTACGTAAGACCTCATCTTGAATTCGCTGTACAGGCCTGCTCCCCATACCTGAAGAAAGACATTGATATGTTAGAGTTTAAATAATGGCTATGAAATTTGTACCAAAATTGTTATATCTAGTAATCTATAAAAAGAAACTTAAGTTACTCTGAAAGCACCAGTAACCTATGAAAAAGAAATGAAGAAGCTAATCTGACAGTATTAGTAACCTATAAAGGCAAAAAAATGAAGCAGCTTAATTAACAGCACTTGAAGAATGGAGGCCCTTGAAACTCTCAACATAATTAAACACAATAAATAAAGATATTGCAAAGTTCTTCAAAACCAATCTATATATAATCTTGAGGAAATATTAACAAACTAAATTAAAAGCAGAAATCTAAACATTTAAGATTTATTCTTCCAGAGGTTGAGGAATAAAACAAACTCACAAGAAAATGTAAACACTGTTATTAATTTATCTTACAAAAAACTGTCAGCCAATAAAAAAACATTTTCTTTCATTACTTCTGTCAATATTTATTATTCTAGGTTAGGTTGGGTTCAGTGATGAAAGATAATGGGGTGGTCCAGGTGCACAATGGTGGTGGTTGGTGGTAAGTCTGCAACCAGCAATCCACCGCTGCCAGATTGTGTAACACTTATATTATTATTATTGATATGAATGGCTAATATGTCAATAAATAACAATTTCTACAATGGATAAATGTTTCCTGCAAAAACACATCAATTTCAGATAATTTCACTCTTGAAATACTACTGTACTCCAATACCAGAGTTGGAGCAGGGAAAATAGTATATATCAGTATTCACTAAGCAAACTGAAAACAAATGAATGTCATATGTCTGGAAATACAAGTCAACCTAATATCAGCATAGGCACCTGGGTATCAGGTGACTTGTGTGAGTTGCATATAGTAGGGAAGAGAATTAAAGGACCCCATTGGAAATAAGACATAAGTAAGATACATGTGCAACAGTTTGGTATATTTACTGTTGTAACATTTTAACTACACAGTAGACTTCTTCAGTGAACTAAAGAGGTGGTTAATTATGGAGACAGCAGAAGTAGGAACGAGGTAAAAATTATATCAGTCCATTATCTTTGAAGTATTAGTTATTGAGGTGGTCAGTCCCTCAGCCTGGAGAACAGTTCAGATTGTTCCAGATTATGGAATTGAACTCTTCTCCAGACTGAGGAACTGGCGACCTTAAGAGCTACTTCAAAGTTGATGGGCTGATCACATCATCTTTACCTCACCACTACCTCTGCTGTTAAAATATCTAGCCTCCTCTGTATTTAACTGAAGAAGCCTACTGTGTAGGCAAAAATGTTCCAACAATTAATATAACAAACTGTTACATGTCTTACTTATTTGCTTGATGGTACTGTATACTACTTTCATGGAAATAAATCTGATGAAATCCTGACTTTATTGCGTTATCCTGGGTTACTAACTTTGTGATTTAATATCTGAACAAAATCTTTTAAGTAAAATGCCAAGCATATATTAATGTGTATTTGTAAATGTACATGTGTATAATTGAGTGACTATCATTTCACAGTACGAAAATAATCAGGTGTTTGGTGTTCTAATCATATTTTAAAGTAGGAAAATAAGAGAAAACCAACATCCCTACAAAAGACAGCATCGTTATATACAGACGTCATAATAAAAAAAATACTACAGTCAAGGAACAAGTTCATGAATATTATATTAAAGATCCCACAACCTGTGGGTTGTCCGTGAGCAAATGTTTATCTCAGTACTGTCCACCAATCAATAATTACCCTCACCTGCACTTAAGTAACCTATTATTGCTACCCCATCACATAGGTGAACTTAAATATTGACTGCTTCTTATTATTAAGTTAATATTATAAAACAGCCTCCACTCACCACTGGCTGCCGCTGCCATATTGTTTACATCAGCCAACATCACACTGTTCGTTTCTAATGAAGTGACTTGCTTTCAAATAAATATCTTACATAAGTAAAATAAACCTTCTTTGTCCTCACGTTTTGCTAAGAATAAAATCGTAACATTAAATATAAAATATTCCATGCTAACAGTGTACTTAATTTATAGCTATTATTTAAGTTAGACTAATAGTTAATAGCACAGTGTTCGGAGGAAATATCTTGTCATGTGACATAGTTGGGCTTAAAGTCCATTCAATAGTGACTCAAGAGAGTATTAATACAACAACAACAACAACAACAACAACAACAACAACAACAACAACAACAACAACAACAACAACAACAACAGCAACAACAACAACAACAACAACAACAACAACAACAACAACAACAACAACAACAACAACAACAACAACAACAACAACAACAACAACAACAACAACAATAATAATAATAATAATAATAATAATAATAATAATAATAATAATATCTTTATTTACTAAATGGATGAACAATAGATTAAAACATCTCATTGGTCAAAAGAGAGGCATATATAGGCAAATCAAAAGAGGAGAGGGGCAATTAAGAAATCAGTATATTCAGTTAAAGAGAAATAAAAAAGGGAATAAGAAAAGTAAAAAGAGATTATGAGGTCAAAGTTACAAGAGAATCGAAGACTAACCCAAAAGGGTTCTTTCAGATATACAGAAGTAAGATCAGGGATAAGATAAGCCCCCCAATCAACCTCCCCTCGTAATTAAAACAACCTTTTTTGAAAAAACCCCAAAGTCCCAAACCTCAATAAACCCCCTAGGTAGCCCGTTTCCCCTATCAACTACCTATTTCCAAACCCAAAACTTTCCCAAGTCCTTTCTAAATCTAAACCATCTAAAATTTTAAAACCATTACCGGGTTTCTCTTGGAGAAACATCCTCAAAACCATTTAAAATCCCCTTTTTTAATTCCTATCTTCCTTTTACACTTCAAATCAGGTCTCCCCTTTCTTCGTCTAACAAGTGGTGTAACTTGAGTCTTTTAAACTTTCTTCTAAGGAAGGGTTTCTAATCCTTTTATTAAAATTTTGTCATCCTACGCTGAATGTTTTTTAACAATTTTTGTCCCAAAATTTTGTAAATGGAGACCAGGGCGGCTGCATAATCTAGGTAAGGGGGCCTTACTAATAGTTATAAAGGGTGCAGTATGACCTCTGGACTTCTGACCCCTTCACTTTTGATATAAATCCCCCGTAAAACTATTTTTCCTTTTTTCTCGCTTAGGCATTGCTGTTTTTGGTTTTTAAAGGGTTTCTTTCTCACCAAAACCCCAAGTCCTTTTCACCCAATCTGTATGGGTGAAATTTTACATCATTTTTAAATTATAAATTTAAAAACCCCCCCAAGCCCTTGCCCCTTTATTCATTAATTTTATCTGCCCTTTTCTGACCAAAAATGATTTGTTTAAAACCTCCTGAAGTTCCCCTAACATCTAGGTTTGGAAACAATTTTTCCTCCTTCTTTTTTTCATCACAATTTTCTCCCTTTTCCTAAAAAATTCCCTCATCAAATCATTTATATAATTTTTCCCAACCCAGGGCCCCCGACTGATCCTGTGGGGGCGCCATTTTTACAGATCCCCCTCCCCGGTTTAAACCATTTTAAAGGGGCCATAGGGAAATTGGGGATCTTTTTTGAAAAAATTTCGCCTGCTGTTTGGGGGAAAAATTTCATGTAAACTTTTACCCCTATTGTCCCACCCAACAACCTGTCGTATTTTTAACCATTTTTTTTGTTCAACCACATTTTATGGACACCTCTGCTTCTTGTCAGTGAGCCCCTGGCTCGATCACGAGGCACTTTTCCCCCAAAGCTGCAGGCTGCCACTTTCTTTAACAGTCTATGGTGGGAACTCTTTAAAAAACCTTACTAAAATCTAAATAAATAATTTTCAAAAATTTTCTATCGTGGGCAACAGCCTCCAAAACTTTTTGGGAAAATTAATAAATTAGTTGAAAGATCCTCTTTTGAATCCTGTGATATCATTAATCCAAAACTATGCTTATCCCCAGATGGCCTGTTTAAACTCAGCTATAATTGGCTCTAAAATTTTGCCTTTGAGGTCAAAGGGTTATTGGGCAGTAATTTGAAAGACTTTTCCCTTTTTAAAAAAAGGAATTACATTAGCCATCTTTATATAGACCTCCACCTGTTTGGGAAAAAATTAAAAAAATTAGTTAATGGTTCACAGGTTCCATTTTTCATTCCTTTGAAACCCCTTTAAAAAAACCCCATCCCCGGACCCGGGCTTATTTTGCTTAGTCTGTCTTCTGCCACAACCCCTTTCACAGTGACTGTGATGTTACAAATTTTCTTCTTCTAGCCCACTATAAAAATTAATTACTGGAATATTGTTGAAGGGATTTTCCCCGTGTAAAAAATGAAGAAAATAATTATTAAAAAACCAAACCATTTCATTCTCTTTTTTCAGTAAAGGGGCCCTGTTTATTTTAAGGGGATATCTTATCTCTAACTTTTGTTCTTTGACCAAAAAACTTTTTGGGGTTTATTTTAGGGAAACCCAACCTTTAATTTCCCTAGTCCTTTTAACTTTTTTTATCCCCCTTTTTTAAAATTCCCCCTTAAAAGTCAATATACGTTTTAAGATATTTACACTCTTTTTATACGCCTAAAAAATTCCTTTCTTATGCCCAGTAAAATATTTGGGCCCATTATTCATCCATTTTGGGGGTGTTTCTATAGTCTAAAATTTTTTTTATATGGATAAACGTTCTTTTTAAACAGCCCCTGTATAGTGTTGAAAACTGTCTATTGATGGGTTTACTTCTTCCCCAGTTAACAGATATAAGTGTTCTCTAAATACCCTCCCCCCTCTGCTAAAACAAAAACCCGGGACTGTTATGAGTTTTGCTATTTTATTCTTCCATTCAATGCTAAAATTAATTGATTTTATCAAAAAACCCAGTTCCTCTGGGGAAAATTTTTAAAAATTTTTAACAAAGGGGGTTAAAATTTTTTTGTCTTTAAATAAATTAAACCCGTTTTTCCCTTGGATTTTTATCTAAACCCAAAAAAAATCCCGGGCCCCACTTCTTAAAAAAGTCATTATGATTCCAAAATTAATCAAAAATTCCCCAAACAATATGACTAAATTAAAAAATCCTAGAATTACCCCTTTTTCTTTCTTTGTGGGCCCAAAAAAATTTTCCCCCCATGTAAACCCCCTGGGCCCCTAAGTTTGAGGGCCCGTTATCCTCCCAAAAAAAAAGTTTCCTTTCCCCCCTGAAAAATTTTATCAAAACAGACTCTTACCCTGTGTTTTAACTTAATACCCCTTTTTATGCGGGAGTTCAAACATTCCCCGGGCAAAAAGCCCCCCTTACCCCCTTCCCGATACTTCCCATCTAAAGGGAAAATTTAAAAACCCGAATATGACATTCCCGAGGCATGTCCCCACTTTGAATTAAATCACGTCTCAGTTAAAAATGGCCCTCAATGTTACCTGCCCTGGCAACTAATCTCCCAAATCGTCCATCATTCCTGGGACTCGGCAATTGCATAATAAAGTTGGGAAAACTCTTTCTCTTTACCCTTCCTTCATTTCTGTTTTTCTTCCCCCATTCTTTATATCACCCAAAATCACTGGCCCTTTTCCCTTCTACCTCGTTCTGCCCATTACTGGTTTTCCCCAGAACCCCGTAAAAATTTTCACACTGGGACTTCACTGTTTTTTTTCCCCAAAAACCCTACCCCCCTAACTATTCCTGGTTTAAATCTAAATTCTTTTCCTAAATTTTGGGTTTTCAGTTTCTTTTTCCCCCCGACCTAAATAATTAAAACCCCCTCCCCGGTACATTCATTTTTTGCCTGAAAAAAGGGGGTCCCGGTTTTCTAATGTTTGCATTTTACAGTATTTATTCCCGCAATTGGCTTTTTGCCTGGAAAACCCTTCATTCCCAAATCCTCCTTTGGGAAAACCCACATAAACAGGGGGTTTCCCCCCCTTTCTCCCAATTATTTCTGTTGTGGCCTTTTACCTGCTAATCCCGGTCTTCCTCCTAAATCTGTTTAAAAAGGGGTTTGGGAGAATTACCAAAAAATATGTAAATAAAGGACACAATGCAACTAATTAAGACATTTTTGGCAACGTTTCGCTCTCCAGGAGCTTTTTAAACCATTTCAACAATACTGAAAGAGGGTATATAAAAGGGTCAGGTGAGATGCCCAAGTAGTGATTAAAGAAACTAATTTCTGCAGACGCAAGTGCCTCAAATCAGCACTGATCGCTGTTTCGAATACAATTAAACAAAACAATGGCAGCTTCACCATCTCTGAAGTCTTAGCAAGAATCCTCCTGAAAACAGTAAACCCTGCCATCACATAGTCTCTCCTGTTATACTACACAAAGCACATTACAGAGAGTGAACACTGAAACAGGCTGCCTCTTTCCAGTCTATATTTGTCCAACCTATTTTTATGTTACCCAAGTAATAGCTTTTATATCTTTTTACTCATGTACGAATTAATTGCTCTACCATATTGTATTACTGCTACTACTTTTGTCACTACTACTACTACTACTACTACTACTACCACTAGTGAACATCTAAATGGTACCTCACTAGTACTGCACCTCACTCTGAGCCTTTATATACCCTCTGTGTCCATGTATTGTTTGTAATGGCTTGATAAAGCTCCTGGAGAGCGAAACGTTGCCACAATAAAATGTCACATTAGTTGCACTTGTGTCCTTTTACTTTACTTATTGTCGGTAATTCTACCAACTTTATTACAATGTATTAGATGTTTCCACAACAGTTTCCACGGCAGTCTCTTTCTTCTTCATCGTTTCTACCTTTCCATTCGTCCTCTTGATCGTCAACTTCGTTCCCTGCTGTCCAGCCACTGACCAGTTTCCCTTCTTGACCTGAGGACTCAAAACAGGAGGACTACTACGAATCTTCTTGTTTTCCTCGGTCAGTCGCCGAATCTCCATCTTCGCCATCCTCAATTCTTCCTTAAGCTGTTGGTAAAGTTGCTCGATGGAGGGCATCTTGCTTCAATTCGTAGAGAGCGCGCAAACAGGTCTTCACAGAGCTAAGTACACGTCACTACTGCGAGCTAAGTACACGTACACTTTAGATCCACTCAAAAGTTACTCGGGTCAGCTCATGGACAGTGATAAGGAAATATGTAGAATTTTTAACACATACTTCCTCTCAGTTTTTATACAGGAAGATACTAGAGATATTCCAGAAATAATAAATTATGTGAACAGGACGATAATAAACTATGCACAATTAGGGTCACAAGTGACATGGTCCTTAGGCAAATAGATAAATTAAAACCTAACAAATCCCCAGGCTCTGATGAACTGTACACAAGGGTTCTAAAGGAATGTAAAGAGGAGCTTAGCAAACCTTTGGCTAATCTTTTCAACATATCACTACAAACCGGCATAGTGCCTGCCCATAATGTTCTGCATACAAGGGGCTTTGGCATGCTGCACTTTAAAAATTGTATTCCTTGTACTTCTCTGTATCATGTTCAAATAAATAAATAAATAAATAAATTAAAAAATAAATGGAAAATGTAATACGTATTTTCAAAGCAGGTGACAGGTCCTTAGCTTCGAACTATAGACCAATAAGCCTAACCTCCATAGTGGGAAAATTTATGGAATCAATAATTGCCGAGGCAGTTCGAAGCCTCCTTGAAAGCATAAATTAATCAACAAATCTCAGCATGGTTTTACAAAGGGGCGTTCCTGTCTTACGAATCTATTAATTTTTCCACTAAGGTATTTGAAGAGGTAGATCATGGTAATGAATATGATATTGTGTATATGGACTTCAGTAAGGCTTTTAACAGGGTCTCACATCAGAGACTATTGAGGAAAATAAAGGCACATGGAATAGGAGGAGATTTTTTTCCTGGATAGAAGCATGGTTGACAAATAGGCAGCAGAGAGTTTGCATAAATGGGGAGAAATCAGAGTGGGGAAGCGTCACGAGCGGTGTTCCACAGGGGTCAATGTTTGGCCCCTGTTGTTCACAATCTACATAAACAACACTAATGAGGGCATAAAGAGCGACATAAGTAAGTTTGCCGATGACACCGAAATAGGCCGTCCAATTCATTCTGACGAGGACATTAGAGCACTCCAGGAAAATTTGAATAGACTGATGCAATGGTCGGAGAAGTGGCAGATGCAGTTTAATATAGACAAATGCAAAGTTCTAAATGTTGGACAGGAAAATAACCATGTCACATATAAACTAAATAATGAATATCTTAATATTACGGATTGCGAAAAAGATTTAGGAGTTCTGGTTAGCAGTAATCTGAAACCAAGACAACAGTGCATTAGTGTTCACAATAAAGTTAGTTAGTTAGTTTAATATGTTTATTATGCACCCCATACCCATCCTGTGGGCGGTAGTCAAAAGATTACAGAGGTACATAATTGGTCCAGGGACTGGACTCGAAAGTTTTGATAGATGAGCAAGTTACAGAGGTAATGAACTCACAATTTACAAAGGTAATGAACTCACAATTTACAAAGGTAATGAACTCACAATTTACAAAGGTAATGAACTCCAGGTAAGTCTGGTCACAATCATGACAAGTTACAAAGGTATTTACAGATTACAGAGGTACGTAATGGGTCCAGGGACTGGGCCCCCAAAGTTTTGATAGCTGAACTAGGTACAAAGGCAATGAGCTCACAAGTTACAAAGGTAATGAATTCTGTAGAATGGTTACTTACGTTTATACTTTGGCTACAATCATGAACAAATTATAGAGTAATGAGCAATGCACACTTCCACACCCGGTCACAACTGTAATGAGTTATTGGTGCAAATATTGATTGTTGAGTCACACACACCACACACACACACACACACACACACACACACACACACACACACACACACACACACACACACACACACAATAAAGCAAACAGAATTCTTGGCTTCATATCTAGAAGTATAAATAATAGAAGTCCTCAGGTTGTTCTTCAACTCTATATATCCTTGGTTAGGCCTCATTTGGACTATACTGCTCAGTTTTGGTCACCGTATTACAGAACGAATATGAATGCTCTGGAAAACGTACAGAGGAGGATGACAAAGATGATCCCATGTATCAGAAATCTTCCCTATGAGGATAGACTGAGGCACTGAATCTGCACTCTAGAAAGTGATGAATGGTTTTGAAAACCGACAAGTTGAAGAATTGAGACACTTATGCAACACATGGGAATCTTTATTGAAGAAACGTTTCGCCACACAGTGGCTTCATCAGTCCAATACAAAGAAGAAATGGGTAAGGAGAGTAGAAGTTTTGAGGTAATCAGTCCCTCAACCTGGAATCGATGTGTTCAGTCCATCACTCTTGTAGGAAGTGCAGCACAGGGCCAGAGAGGTGGCTTATATACTGCGGTGAGATGAGTCCAAGCAGGAGGCGGCGGGATCACAGTGGAACCTGCCACTAGTGTAAGTAGGTCGTCGTCCAAAGGTTGGGCAAGCGTTGAAGTCTTTGTACCAAGATCCCATGATGTTGCAGTGTCTGACAGATGTGATGAATGGTTTTGAAAACCGACAAGTTGAAGAATTGAGACACTTATGCAACACATGGGAATCTTTATTGAAGAAACGTTTCGCCACACAGTGGCTTCATCAGTCCAATACAAAGAAGAAATGGGTAAGGAGAGTAGAAGTTTTGAGGGACTGATTACCTCAAAACTTCTACTCTCCTTACCCATTTCTTCTTTGTATTGGACTGATGAAGCCACTGTGTGGCGAAACGTTTCTTCAATAAAGATTCCCATGTGTTGCATAAGTGTCTCAATTCTTCAACTCTCTAGAAAGGCGTAGAATTAGGGGGGATATGATCGAGGTGTATAAATGGAAAACAGGAATAAATAAATGGGATGTAAATAGCGCGCTGAAAATTTCCAGCCAAGACAGGACTCGCAGCAATGGTTTCAAGTTGGAAAAATTCAAATTCAGGAAGGATATAGGAAAGCACTGGTTTGGTAACAGAGTCGTGGATGAGTGGAACAAACTCCCGAGTACAGTTATTCAGGCTAAAACGTTGTGTAGTTTTAAAAATAGGTTAGATAAATACACGAGTGGGTGTGAGTTGGACCTGACTAGCTTGTGCTTCTAGGTCATGGTATAAAATACCGACAGATTGTTAGGTAAGACACATATGCAACAGTTAGGTATCTTTATTTCGAAACGTTTCGCCTACACAGTAGGCTTCTTCAGTCGAGTACAGAAAAGTTGATAGAAGCAGAAGATACTTGAAGACGATGTAATCAGTCCATCACCCTTAAAGTTTTGAGGTGGTCAGTCCCTCAGTCTGGAGAAGAGCATTGTTCCGTTGTCTGAAACAATATGTTTCAGACAACGGAACAATGCTCTTCTCCAGACTGAGGGACTGACCACCTCAAAACTTTAAGGGTGATGGACTGATTACATCGTCTTCAAGTATCTTCTGCTTCTATCAACTTTTCTGTACTCGACTGAAGAAGCCTACTGTGTAGGCGAAACGTTTCGAAATAAAGATACCTAACTGTTGCATATGTGTCTTACCTAACATTTTCTGTGTTCCTTCCTTAAGTGAATGTGACCTACCTGACCAGGTTGGGGCATTGGCTTAAGCTGGTAGAAGACTTGGACCTGCCTCGCATTGGCCAGTAGGCCTGCTGCAGTGATCCTTCTTTCTTATGTTCTTATGTACATGGTATACAGGCCTAGCTGACAACAATGACATACTACGATATAGAAAGCCCCTTGTTATGCTGAGCATTTCGGGCAGATTAGGTCAGTGTCCCAGGATGCGACCCACACCAGTCGACTAACACTCAGGTACCCATATCACTGATGGGTGAACATAGACAATACGTGTAAAGAAACACGCAAAATGTTTCTATACTGGCTGGGAACCGAACCCAGAACCTCGCCAAAGCGCGAGCTATAGCCACCCGAGTTTTAAAAATAAAATATAAGAATCTAACTCGACCTTAATTTTAGGAAGTAAAATATTCTTGATAATTACAGGTGGATTGCAGTGGAAATAAAGTCACTTTGACTTTTTGGGGGTTTTCCTAGGTAATTTACATTATGTATTGTGAAAATTTATTATTATTATTATTATTATTATTATTATGGCCTGGTGGCCTGGTGGCTACAGCTCCCGCTTCACACACGGAGGGCCCGGGTTCGATTCCCGGCGGGTGGAAACATTTCGACACGTTTCCTTACACCTGTTGTCCTGTTCACCTAGCAGCAAATAGGTACCTGGGTGTTAGTCGACTGGTGTGGGTCGCATCCTGGGGGACAAGATTAAGGACCCCAATGGAAATAAGTTAGACAGTCCTCGATGACGCACTGACTTTCTAGGGTTATCCTGGGTGGCTAACCCTCCGGGGTTAAAAATCCGAACGAAATCTTATCTTATCTTATTATTATTATTATTATTATTATTATTATTATTATTATTATTATTATTATTATTATTATTATTATTATATGAGCAAATCACCTGCAGGAGGCTTACTTTGTATTTCGACTTACCATTTAATTACCGTAGATGGATCACACCACAATACCTGCCTAACATCTAAAGCTAAAGATTTATTTCTTTGTAAAGGTTAGAATGTGTAATTACAATTTTGGTATGCTAAGTACAAAGAAAGCCACTATCATGCTGGGGCATTTCAAGCAGACTAATCCCTACAATGGCCAGCTGAGATCTAAATGCAAGGACTAATGGACTGTCAAATTGACAGCGTGGGCTGGCAATTTGACAGTGGTGAATAAGAAGAAGTAAGGATGATTGGAAAATGATTGCCGCTATGCAAGTCTGGGAAGACAGACCAGGTAAAGTCTAGTACAGTTAAGGAAGAGCAAACCGAGAGATCGATGCACAAGAGAGAATGAGTAAGAGGATCAAAGAGGGTGGGAATGTACGCATCGCTGTTCGGCCGTGCGGATGTGCTGCGCAGTAGCTCCTGATTGGGTTGGCTTTTGCGCAGTAGTGACGTGTACTTAGCTTTGTGAAGACCTGTTTGCGCGCTCTCTACGAATTGAAGCAAGATGCCCTCCATTGAGCAACTTTACCAACAGCTTAAGGAAGAATTGAGGATGGCGAAGATGGAAATTCGGCGACTGACCGAGGAAAACAAGAAGATTCGTAGTAGTCCTCCTGTTTTGAGTCCTCAGGTCAAGAAGGGAAACTGGTCAGTGGCTGGACAGCAGGGAACGAAGTTGACGATCAAGAGGACGAATGGAAAGGTAGAAACGATGAAGAAGAGACAGCCGTGGAAACTGTTGTGGAAACATCTAATACATTCTCAGTGCTACCCGACGAATGTGAGTCGACTACTGGGAACGTCACGACGAACGACATTAAGGAAGGTAAGAATATTGTTGTTGTTGGGGATAGCCAAGTTAGGTATATGGATAGCGCATTCTGCTTGAAGGACAGGAGTAGGAGACAGAGAGTTTGCTTTCCTGGGGCTGGGATGGAGGATATTGTTAGCCGTCAGGATGACATCATGAGAGGTAATGGGAGCAATCCTATTATCTGTCTCAGTGCTGGAGGCAACGATGTTGGCAGATGTAGGAGTGAAGACCTGATTAGCAGGTATAGGTCAGCAATAGAAATAATTAGGAGGAAGGGTGGGAACCCTGTCATATGTGGTGTTTTGCCAAGGAGAGGAGTTGGAAATGAATGGTTGTCCAGGGCAATTGGTGTCAATTGCTGGCTGGACAAATACTGTAAGGAAAATGTGGTAACATTCATTGACAACTGGGACCTCTTCTATGGCAGAAATGACATGTATGCCAGGGATGGGGTTCACTTATCTAGGTCTGGGGTGGGAGCACTGGCAACTGCAGTGCTGCAAACTGCCCTTATCACACTATACCATTCACTTATATATCCATACCTCACCTATGCTATTTGTGCTTGGGGATCAACTGCAGCAACACACCTAAAGCCAATAATAACCCGACAAAAAGCTGCAGTAAGAATAATCACTAAATCCCATCCCTGGCAACACTCCCCCCCACTCTTCATAGATCTAAACTTACTCCCTGTTCAGTACATCCACACTTACTACTGTGCAATCTACATCTACAGGACCTTAAACTCCAATATCAACCTTGACCTAAAATGCTTTCTTGATAGTTGTGACAGAACCCACAGGCATAACACCAGACACAAACATCTCTACGACATTCCCCGTGTCCGACTATACCTTTACAAAAATTCAATGTATGTCAAAGGCCCTAAAATCTGGAACACCCTACCTGAGAACTCTAGAACTGCAGACACATTCATCACCTTCAAAACTACCATTAGAAAACATCTTATCTCCCTGATACACCCCATCAACTAACTACACGAATACCACCTGGTGGTTCACACTTACACTCACTCACCCATTTGACCATAAACAGAAATATTAATCTCAATCTTAAAATAATGAATCCTATGATACTCCAATACTGAAACTATGTACTGTGCCAAAACAAAAGCATTCACATTGCTAAACTCACAAACTAGTATTTAGTCACTTAGCCATAATACCAACTTACCTCATAATTTGTAATATTTTAAAATAAAGAATTAAACTAGTCTGCCCGAAATGCCGAGCCATGCTAGGCGTTCTAGTGGTACACTCTGTAATCATTATTTAACTACATGTAAACCACACAACAACCAAATTCTGTAAATTCAACATTGTAATCTTTATAGAGAATAAGAACATAAGAACGAAGGAACACTGCAGAAGGCTTACTGGCCCATGCGTTGTCCTGCCCAACATTTAGAATTTTTGCATTTGTCTATATTAAACTGCATCTGCCACTTCTCCGGACCACTGCATCAGTCTATTAAACTTCCGGGGGTTCAATGCCCTTTCCCCAAGAATAAATTTGAAAACTAGGAAAGTTAGGGGTAGGGGTTTTGGCAGGAAAATGAAGTCCAGTAGTAATATTACGAGTTTGGGGGAACTAGTAATAAGTGAACGAGGAGATATTGAAAAGCCAGTAAATTTTGGGGGTGATAAGGACAGAATAGGTTTAGTAGAAAACAGAAATAAAGGGGAAGGGAAAAAAAAGGAGAGTTTTTCAAGTTTTTATGCTTTGCCGAGGTAGGAATAAGAGGGACGAGTTGAGTTAGTTCAGGGGAAACATTGATTATTTTTTGAGACGGGGTTTAATTCAAAGTCGGACATGCCTGCGGAATTCATATTTCAGGGTTTTTAAATTGTTCCGTAGATAGAAAATGGGGAAGGGGGGTAAGAAAAATTTGTTGGTTTTTTAAACCCCCGGGGGGTTAGCCCCCCGGAAAACCCCAAGAAAGTCGGGCTCATCGGGACTTCTAACTTATTTCCTTTGGGGGCCTAACGTCCCCAGGATGCGACCCACCAGTCGACTAACACCCAGGTACCTATTTCTGCTAGGTGAACAGGACAACAGGTGAAGGAACGTGTCGAAAGTTTTCCAGCGGAAATCAACCCCGGGCCTTGTGTGTGAAGGGAGCTTTGCCCAGGCCACCAGGGTGGGGGTGACTTGTTGTCGAGATCCTTGAACGCGCATAAAAACGGGTTTTAAAATCTGAAGAATTACAGAGTCTGTTTGAAGAATTTTCAGGGGGGCAGAAAACTATTTTGGAGGATATACCGCCCCCAAAACGATGGGGGAAAAAGGAGACTACTATGGGGGGAAATTTTTAAGGCCACAAGGACGATAAGTAGTAATTTGGGGAGACTTTTTTTAGTCATATTGTTTGGGAATTTTGACTGGGAATTTAGAACCCATACTTTTAAAGAGTTCAGTTTTTTTTTTGGGTTTTGGGACAGCCTACGGGGGGAAATAACCGTTGATTATTTTAAAAAACAAAATCCTTGTTAAAAATTTTAGAAATTTCAGAGGAACGGGGTGAGCCCACAAATAAATTAATTTAGCATTAAATGGAAGTCGATATAGCATAACTCAGAAGCCCCAGATTTTGTTAGCAGATTACGATGGCAGAGAACACTTATCATCGGACTGGGGAAAAAGTGAGCTATAAATATGACAGTTTTCTGAACATTACATGCTGCTCAAAGAACGTTTACCCCATATAAAGAAATTGATCAAAAGAAATGCCCAAAAATGGATGAATAATAGGCTCAAATATCTACTGGGGCATAAAAAAGGAATTTATAGGCTATAAAAAGGGTGAGGGTCATCTTATGAATCAGTATATTGACATTAAGAGGACAAAAAAGGGGATAAAAAAAAGCAAAAGGACTATAAAATTTAAAAGGGGAAAGGATTAAAAACCCCAAAATTTTTTTTCCAGGTCTATAGAAAAAAAGTTAGAGATAAGATGGGTCCCTTAAAAAATTGGGACCCCACTGACAAAGGAATGAAAGGGCCTGATTTTAAAAAATTTTTTCCTTTTTTTCAGGAAAAAACAATATTCCAGTAATTAATTTTTATATGGCAGAAGATAAATTTTAAATCACAGCACTAGTGAAATGGTTGAAGCAGATAAAAGACTGAAGAAAATAAGCCTTTCGAGAGGTTTTTAAAGGTTTTTAGAAGAAAAAAACTCTGTGAACCCATTAACTAAATTTTTAATTTATCTCTTAAACAGGTGTAGTTCATAGGGAAGATGGCAATGTAAATTCCCCTTTTAAAAAGGGGCAAGTTTACCCCAAATTAACCCCAATGCCTGACCCAATTTTAGGGAAATTACTATTAATTATGCGAATTATAAAGCCATCCGATGCAAGATTGATTAAGTATTCAGCATGGATTACAAGAGGGGGTTTGTCAACTAATTTATTAATTTCTTCAGTAAAACTTTTGAGGCTTTGACCAGATAAAGAATTTGATATTATTTACTTTGATATTATAACTTTTTATAGATTTTGCACCAAAACTGTTGAAAATGGCAGCTCATGGCATTGGGGAAAAGTGCCTCGTGGGTCAGTCATTTCCCCGACAGGAAAGGGAGGTCCATAAAGGGTTAAATGAGGGGGATCTGTAACAAGGGGTTCCCAGGGATCAGTCTTGGGGTTTTTGTTTATAATATATATCAAAGATCTTGATGAGGGGAAATTACTGTGATAGAGCAAAATTCGCGATGACACAAAAAATAGGTAGGGTAATTGATTCAAACCTGATGTTATGGAACTTCAGGAGGATTTAAAAAAACTTATTCTTTGGGCAGAAAAATGGCAGATGCAGTTTAATGTAGATAAAAGAAGGTTTTAAACAGGCCCCAAACCCAACTTTTGTTAAAGTTAGAACTTAGCCCCAAATTTGAAAAAGGGCTTGGGGGATTACAAACAACCAAAAAGAAGCCCCGGGAGTAAAAAGGAATGATTATAATATAAAATTGGCCAGAGTCCCGGGCAACTGCAGTTTTTACATCATTTGTAAGGCCTCACCAGATTATGCAGCTCAGTTCTGGCTCAAACAGAATGAAAAATCGTTAGAAAAAATTCAGGTGGATGACAAATTAAAAATAGCATTAGAAATCTTCCCAAAGAAAAAAATTTAAGACTTTAAAATTATGTTAGAGAAGAAGGGGAGACCTGACGAAGTGTATAAGGGGGGATAGGGATTAATAAAGGGATATTTAAAAACTTTAGGGGTTTTTCCAAAAAGAACCCGATAATGGATTTAAATTAAAGTTTAGATTTAGGGGCAAAGTTTGTTTTTTAACAGGGCTTCCGCAATACAAAGAGGGAATAAGGGGGAGGAGGAAGGTAATCGTCCCCCACCGATAAAATTATCCCCCTCTTTAAAAGCACCCCAGGAGATCGGAGAGGGAGTGGACATCTTCAGATGATCCAGATTACACAGCAGACACCACCACCACCACAGACTTCAATGGAATGGGATGGACCACGGTACTCTTCCTCCTACCTAGGAACTAGACTGCCTGTGGGAAGAATCCCAAAGACTGAAAACAAGAAGAGAATAGGGAAGGGATAGGGAGAGGAGGAGGAGGAAAGGGAGATGGGGAGGATAGGATAGGATAGGGAAGGGGGGGATTGGGGGTAATTAGGTTTGGTCTGAGGAAGGAGGCCAAAAGGTCTAATTCCTCAGACCAAGAGCCTCTTCACTGCACCAACTCCAAGGAAGAGGTTAGATTCAGGCTCGAAAAAGAGTAACATACTTAAATGGATCAAAATGTATGTTAGGGGAAAGAAGCAAAGAGCGACTGTTAGAGAGGTTAGAATGGGGAAGAGTAGCTGGCGGGGTTCCACAAGGATCAGTGTTAGAACCAGTATTGTTTCTAGTTTATGTAAATAACATCCCAGATGGGTTTCATTTAGTTATATCTCTTTTTGTTGATGCAAAACTAATGAGAATACGTAATAGTAAATCAGGACAAGGATAGGCTCCAAAGGGATCTGGACAAATTGTAAGAGTGGTCAGGTAAGTGGTTACTCGAATTTAACCCCAGTAAATGCAAGATCATAAAGATTGAGGAAGGTGCAAGAAGACTGAAAACGGAGTATCAACTAGGGGGAAAGGCAGGTTGCGGATTGGACTCAAAATGAAAGACCTCTCCCAAATAACCTCTGCAGCCAATGCTCATCTGACAAACCTTAACAGTTATTCAAATCCCTTTACGCAACATACACTAGGCCCATCTTGGAGTATGCGGCACCAGAACGGAACCTGCACATGCAAAAAGCATGTTAAGACACTGGAGAAAATGCAGAAGTATGCAATAAGGCTTGTTCCTGAGCTAAGGGGCATAAGCTACAGTGAGAGACTAATGGAATCAAATGACATTGAAGGCCACAAGAGCCAAGGAGAACACATAACACAAATACTCAGGGAAACTGATATGATAGACAGGGGATAGGCTGTGTGAGGCGAGAAAAGGAAATTGGGGATACCATTGGAAGTTAGTCATAGATATTGCTAGGATTTCTTCAGTCTCAGAGTGGTCGGGAAGTGGAATGATATTGGGGAGGAAGTATTGGAGGCAGGTTACATACATAGTTTTAAGAGTAGGTACAAAAGGGTCCACAAGGCTAAGTGATTTTTTTTTTAGAATGGCAAGAGGGAATGTCAGGTGAAAGTCAAATGTTAAAAAAGGGGACTACACAGCTATGGGACAATTCCTGTATGAGGTGCAGGGGAGAGAGAGAGAATTATATGGAAAGACAGAAAATAATATGATGCAGCATGTGGCCATTCCGAGTGGGACATTATTATTATTACACATAATCAAAAGGAAGCGACACTCTACCTTCCTCTGAGAAAACTTCCTCTCAGTCTACCTGTTGCTGCTCTAGCAACACTACATAGCTCCTAATGATGCACAGATGTATAAAAGATCTTGAGCAAAAGCTTTCCATCCTCCCTGTGACTTGTCTTGCATGCGTTGGTATTTTTTTAATACGTCGGCCGTCTCCCACTGTGGCAGGGTGACCCAAAAAATAAAGACACTTTCATCATCATTCTCACATAATTGCTGTCTTTGCAGAGGCACTCAGATACAACAGTTTAGATGTCACTCCAAACAGCCAGTATCCAAAACTCCTCCTTTGAAGTGCAGACATTGTACTTCCCACTTCCAGGACTCGAGTCCAACTAACAGATTTCCCCATTTTTTTTTTCAACAAGTCGGCCATCTCCCACCTAAGCAGGGTGACCCAAAAAGAAGAAAATCCCCAAAACAAAAATACTTTCATCATTCAACACTCCCTTCACATAACATTACCCTGTTTATACTCCAACAGCTCATCAAGTCCCAAAAACAATTCATCTCCATTCACTCCAAACATGTTCACACATGCCTGCTGCATGTCCAAGTCCCTTGAACACAAACCTCTGTTACCCACTCCCTCCATCCTTTTCTACAACAACCCCTACCCCTCCGCTACAGGTTTGTACACCCTCCAAGTCATCTTATTTTGCTCCATAATCTCGAAATGACCAAACCACCTCAACAACCCCTCTGAATAATACGTTTAGTAACTCCATACCTCCTCCTAATTTTCACACTAAGAAGTCTGCATAATATTTACACCACACATTGCCCTTGGACACATCATCTCCACTGCCTCCTAGCTGCAGCATATTTTTTTTTTCTACACTCTGGCTGTCTCCCACCAATCAGGATGACCCAAAAAAAGCAACACTTTCACCATCATTCACACTATCATTGTCTTGCCAGAGGAGTGCAGATACAAGTTTAGGCATCACTCTAAGCAGGAAATAAACCAAACCCCTCCTTTAGAGTGCAGGCATTGTAGTACTTCCCACCTCCAGGACTTGGTCCAGCTAATTGGTTTCCCTGAATCCCTTCACAAATTACCCTGCTCATACTCCAAAATCCTCTTGGTAGACTATAGTTTCCAAGTGTAGTTTTGTCCTTGGTGCACCAGACATAGGAATCTCGTATGCAATACGGCCATAACATACAAAGATTTAACCCTCTCAAATGTATATCTCAAGAATACGTTGAACCATCTACCATTAAATACATTTTTTCTCAAATTCTCTACCCATGGTAGGATTACCTTATTATGGTGGAGAGTTCTTGTGTTCCATTTTCCTGGTAGCACTGTAACTAAGAGCCCAACCCCACTATTTTTGTTTCCTACCATAGGCAAAAATATAAATATGTAAAACAGTGCTTTTTGCCTACTATAGGTAGGAAAAAAAAATGGGGTGCTGGGCTCTTAATTAAGGTGGTACCAATAAAATGGAACACAAGAACTTTCCACCATAATAAGGTAATCCAATACATATTAGGGAGCAAACTCACATGGGTAGTGCTATTAGTCACTACAATCATAGGTGTCCTAGTATGGGAGGGCTCCCTCTTCCCCAAAGCAGCTCATGGCATCAATGGAATTCACACACTTCCACCATGAATAAGTTGTTTTTTTTTTCAACAAGTTGGTCGTCTCCCACCGAGGCAGGGTGACCCAAAAAAGAAAGAAAATCCCCAAAAAGAAAATACTTTCATCATCATTCAACACTTTCACACATTATCACTGCTTTTGCAGAGGTGCTCAGAATACAACAGTTTAGAAGCATATACGTATAAAGATACACAACATATCCCTCCAAACTGCCAATATCCCAAACCCCTCCTTTAAAGTGCAGGCATTGTACTTCCCATTTCCAGGACTCAAGTCCGACTATAAGAAAATAACCGGTTTCCCTGAATCCCTTCACTAAATATTACCCTGCTCACACTCCAACAGATCGTCAGGTCCCAAGTATCATTCGTCTCCATTCACTCCTATCTAACACGCTCATGCACGCTTGCTGGAAGTCCAAGCCCCTCGCCCACAAAACCTCCTTTACCCCCTCTTTCCAACCCTTTCGAGGACGACCCCTACCCCTCTTTCCTTCCCCTATAGATTTATATGCTTTCCATGTCATTCTACTTTGATCCATTCTCTCTAAATGACCAAACCACCTCAACAACCCCTCTTCTGCCCTCTGACTAATGCTTTTATTAACTCCACACCTTCTCCTAATTTCCACACTCCGAATTTTCTGCATAATATTTACACCACACATTGCCCTTAGACAGGACATCACTGCCTCCAACCGTCTCCTCGCTGCTGCATTTACCACCCAAGCTTCACATCCATATAAGAGTGTTGGTACTACTATACTTTCATACATTCCCTTCTTTGCCTCCATAGATAACGTTTTTTGACTCCACATATACCTCAACGCACCACTCACCTTTTTTCCCTCATCAATTCTATGATTAACCTCATCCTTCATAAATCCATCCGCCGACACATCAACTCCCAAGTATCTGAAAACATTCACTTCTTCCATACTCCTCCTCCCCAATTTGATATCCAATTTTTCTTTATCTAAATCATTTGATACCCTCATCACCTTACTCTTTTCTATGTTCACTTTCAACTTTCTACCTTTACATACATTCTCAAACTCATCCACTAACCTTTGCAATTTTTCTTTAGAATCTCCCATAAGCACAGTATCATCAGCAAAAAGTAACTGTCAATTCCCATTTTGAATTTGATTCCCCATAATTTAATCCCACCCCTCTCCCGAGCACCCTAGCATTTACTTCTTTTACAACCCCATCTATAAATATATTAAACAACCATGGTGACCTTACACATCCCTGTCTAAGACCTACTTTTACTGGGAAGTATTCTCCCTCTCTTCTACACACCCTAACCTGAGCCTCACTATCCTCATAAAAGTTCTTTACAGCATTTAGTAACTTACCACCTATTCCATAAACTTGCAACATCTGCCACATTGCTCCTCTATCCACTCTATCACATGCCTTTTCTAAATCCATAAATGCAATAAAAACTTCCCTACCTTTATCTAAATACTGTTCACATATATGCTTCAATGTAAACACTTGATCTACACATCCCCTACCCACTCTGAAGCCTCCTTGCTCATCCGCAATTCTACATTCTGTCTTACCTCTAATTCTTTCAATTATAACTGTACCGTATACTTTTCCTGGTATACTCAGTAAACTTATTCCTCTATAATTTTTACAATCTCTTTTGTCCCCTTTCCCTTTATATAAAGGGACTATACATGCTCTCCGCCAATCCCTAGGTACCTTCCCCTCTTTCATACATTTATTAAACAAAAGTACCAACCACTCCAACACTATATCCCCCCCTGCTTTTAACATTTCTGTCATGATCCCATCAGTTCCAGCTGCTTTACCCATACAAAATAAAGCCCAACATCTAGTAATATAGGAAATTAAGCAAGTTGATTTTTTGAAAAATATTTATTCATACTGTAAGGAAAATCATAACACAACAAGTGTGTGACATGTTTGTGCAAAAATATTGCATGATTTCTGGTTTAGCTGTCTTATTGCCTTGTCATAAGTATACAGTTATATGAACCACAAGAATAAACTTTACATGGCACCTAGATTGTGGTATATACTGAGTTGTAACACTTACAAAATAACGAGCAAAATGAAGTGGTACTGTAGCAATAATATTGTGCACTCTATTATAGAATAATATTTAAAAAAAAAATTCTTCTTATTATTTTTAGTAATTATTACAGGAAAAGGGGTTACTAGCCCTGTCTCGGTGGGAGACGGCCGACTTTTTTAAAAAAAAAAAAAAAAAATAGCTTGAATAAGACTTTTGAATAATTATTTATGTATATAAGAATGAAACTGAGAGATTAAAAATCAGGAATTTATTTAATTCTAGTACTAATTTATATAAAGTTTATCATGAACAAAATATTACACAATTTTAAGGTAAGAAGATTAGGGAAACATATATACTATTTGTGGCACAGTACGAGTCTCTTC
The DNA here is from genome assembly GCF_038502225.1 of Cherax quadricarinatus. NCBI lineage: Eukaryota > Metazoa > Arthropoda > Malacostraca > Decapoda > Parastacidae > Cherax > Cherax quadricarinatus. Next base: position 56,180,195 of record NC_091296.1, read on the forward strand.
ACATTTCACTATGTTGTTCTAACCCAAATTCCAATAATAATTATCACATTCAAAATAATAAACCTAAAATATAGCTTAACTTTAAACAGTTATCAAATGAGTGGTAGCCAGGAAAAAAGCCTTTGACAGAATTGCAATGAAAGCACACACAATTACATAAAGGTAATTAGTTTTAGAGGCTAAAATAATTAAAAAAATTATCACAGCTTCACTATTCACAATTATGAGTAATAATGACATGGCTACTTCAGAATATAATACATTTAATTGATATTAAGAACAATTTACTATTACACAGGAAATCCCTCCGGATAGCAGAGATCACAAGCTATCAAGGCTGAACCAAATACTCTCCCTTGACAACTCAAAGCATAGAAAACTGTCAGTAGCATAACAAGGAACAATTAATCATTGCATACTTATGTTCTGCTACCTAAAGGGGATAGGACTGAAATGAAGAGGTGAAGTTAATGGGACCACAAAGCCAGTATCAACAAAATACAAATCCATGAGAAAGTGTCCTCTCCAGGTCACAGGAGTAACATCCAAAAATCTGGGGGGGCAATGTGTGATGTAAATATTATGCAGAGAATTCACAGCTTGGAGATTATGAGGTGCAGGGCTACTAAAAGTATTATCCAGAGGGCTGATGAGCAGTTGTTGAGGTGGTTTGGACATTTAGAGAGGATGGGACAAAATAAGATGATTTGGAGGGTGAATAAATCTGTGGAGGTGGTTTTGTGTGTGACAGGCTTGGACATCCAGCAGTTATGTGTGAGCATGTTAGATAGGAGTGGAGGCAAATGGTTTCTGCGACTTGATGAGCTGTTAGTGTGAGCAATGTAACATTTATGACGGGATTCAAGGAAATCAGTTAGCCGGACATGAGTCCTGGAGGTGGGAAGTAGTGCCTGCACTCTGAAGGAAGGTGAGGATATCTGCATCTGAACTGTAGTATTGGCATGCCTCTGGCAAGAGAGTGATAGAGTGAATGATGGTGGAAAGTGTTTCTTCTTTTTCAGGTCACCCTGCTTCAGTTGGAGATGGCCGTGTATTAAAAAAAAAAAAAAAAAAAGGCATGAGATAGTCTGAAACGTAGTGGAATGCTAATTATAGTACTGTAACTATAAAAAACAAAAAAATGATAAACCCATGTGGATTGTTCTGAGCTGGACGAGTCATATAGCTTAGTGGGCTTACAAACCAAGAAATTATGTGGATTTTTTTTACCACAAATTATGGGAAGTATTGGACTACTTGCATTTATGCACAGGGAAAAGAACAAGAGAAAAGCTGTCAAGAATTCCATATCTGCAAAACCTTAAAAACAGAAAATCTTTAAATATAAAGCACAACCCCTTTGCTAGATATCAAAGAGTTAAGCAGGAGAGCAACAAATAATTATTTCACAAAAAAGGTTAGTAGAAAAATAATTAAAAATGGACATAAAATAAGTCAAAACAAACAAGGAGCTGAAGTCATTCAACAGCTACATTAGAAAAATATCCATAAAGAATCAGGTGATGAAGCTAAGGAAAATGGAGGATTACTTGCAAAGAATGGTGAAGATGTATGCAGAATTCAACAAAAGACTCATAGCATTTTCAAACTCTAGAAAGAACCAGTGTCATTTTGCCATGACAACTGGTCTGTAGTGATATTTAACCCTCGAACTCTGCAGGGGTAAATATGTAAAACAGTGCTTTAATTAATGAATATCAAATATAATTCCTAATATCCTAGGTAGTAGGTTGGTAGACAGCAACCGCCCAGGGAGGTACTACCGTCCTGCCAAGTGAGTGTAAAACGTAAGCCTGTAATTGTTTTACACGATGGTAGGATTGCTGGTGTTTTTTCTGTCTCATAAATATGCAAGGTTTCAGGTACGTCTTGCTACTTCTGCTTACACTTAGGTCACACTACACATACATGTACAAGCATATGTATACACACCCCTCTGGGTTTTCTTCTAGTTTCTTACTAGCTCTTGTTCTTGTTTATTTCCTCTTATCTCCATGGGGAAGTGGAACAGAATTCTTCCTCCGTAAGCTATGCGTGTTGTAAGAGGCGACTAAAATGCCAGGAGCAAGGGGCTAGTAACCCCTTCTCCTGTATATATTACTAAATGTGAAAGGAGAAACTTTTGTTTTTCCTTTTGGGCCACCCCGCCTCGGTGGGATACGGCTGGTGTGTTGAAAGAATAAATAACTCCTAATATAAAACTGTTACATGCTTTTCAAAAAAAATTATAGTAATGTTATATATATATATATATATATATATATATATATATATATATATATATATATACAGTGGACCCCCGCATAACGATGGCATCGCATAGCGATTTTTCCGCATAACGATTACTTTTATCGCAAAATTTTTGCCCCGCATACCGATTAAAAACCCGCATACCGATTTTCGTCCGAGACGCGTCCAATGTGCCCTCACATGTGCCGGCCGTCCCATTGTTTACCAGCCAGCCTCCGCGGTAACATCCAAGCATACACTCGGAATATTTCGTATTATTACAGTGTTTTCGGTGGTGTTTCTGGAAAATAAGTGACCATGGGCCCCAAGAAAGCTTCTAGTGCCAACCCTGTGGTAAAAAGGGTGAGAATTAGTATGGAAATTAAGAAAGATTTTGAAGGGTTTGGGGCTAACCCTGAGAAGCCTATGCCAGTTGTGGAATCCATTGTGCCTACTTCAAAGATTAAGGAAATGTGTGCAGAGTGGTTTGAACTGCAAACCTTTATAGATGAAAATCACCCTGACACAGCTGTTGCAAGCCGTGCTTGTGACTATTTCAATGACAATGTTATGGCCCATTTTAGGAAAGTCTTGAAGAAACGGGAGGTACAGAGCTCTATGGACAGATTTGTTGTGCAACAGAGGTCCAGTGACTCTGAAGCTGGTCCTAGTGGCATTAAAAGAAGAAGGGAAGTAACCCCAGAAAAGGACTTGCTACCTCAAGTCCTAATGGAAGGGGATTCCCCTTCTAAACAGTAAGAAGATAATGCTCTCCCCTCCTCCCATCCCATCAATCATCACCAGATCTTCAATAAAAGTAAGTGTCATGTAATTGTGCATGCCTTTTTCAGTTTGTGTGTATTAAAATTAACATTTCATGTGGTAAAAAAAATTTTTTTTCATACTTTTGGGCGTCTTGCACGGATTAATTTTATTTCCATTATTTCTTATGGGGAAAATTAATTCGCATAACGATTATTTCGCATAACGATGAGCCCTCTTGCACGGATTAAAATCGTTAACCGGGGGTCCACTGTATATATATATATATATATATATATATATATATATATATATATATATATATATATATATATATATATATATATATATATATATATATATATATATATATATGTATGTATGTATGTATGTATGTGTGTGTGTGTGTATATATATATATATATATATGTCGTGCCGAATAGGCGAGTGTGGTGAAAGTGTTGAATGATGATGAAAGTATTTTCTTTTTGGGGATTTTTCTTTCTTTTTTGGGTCACCCTGCCTCGGTGGGAGACGGCCGACTTGTTGAAGAAAAAAAAAAAAAAATAATATATACAATAAAAAATTAAAATTCTACAGAAACAATATTAACAGAAAGAACCAGTTTCTTGTTAATTTACCATGAAAATTAACCACTATACATCTTCCCAATAAATAACTAAGTTTAATATACATAATGTAAGAAACTGGGTAATACCTGTACTAACATTAACCTACAGTCACTGGTGATGTTTAAAATTTCTAAACAACTGCTTGTAAAACACAATATTTAGCTGCAAAAAGGGAACAATCTACCCCTTTATTTTACAATGAAGGAGAGACAGAAGATAGATCTATTAAGAGTACTGAATAAGTTTATATGGAGCACACATCCTTGTGTTTAGAATAAAAATAGTGTCACAAACCTTGATCCAGTGAAATCAGGATACCTACAAATTGTATGAAACTAACACTTAAGAGATAAAATGGTCATACCATTAAGACAACTCTGCAAGTAACTAAGTAATATAACATCACAACTTATACTGCATTACTAAACAATCATATTCCAACTTGGACAACTCTTAATTACTAGGTAATTTAAAATTCTCCCCATACCTCTGGCACATCTTCATATTTTAATTAAACCAATTATGATTCAGCCATTTATAATGAAACCAATGAACAACTAAATTAAAAAATATTCGTGTAATTTACATTAGAGTTTATCCTTTTTCTAAATGCTGAACTGTATTTTAATTCAAAGAACATTGGCAAATAATATGCCAATAAGTGATATTACCACAGGTACAATTTTTTAACCCTTTCACTATCTTCTGTTGATCTACGCACAAATTCTAGCAGCTTGAGATTTAGAATGAGACCTGGTAGGCCTACATGTGAAAGAATGGGTGTGTGGCATCAACGCGTGCAGTACTAAATAAAAAAAAAAAAAAAAAAAAAAAAAAAGAGTTGCTGTGCAGTTCACTGTGGTGAAAGCCATATTTAGAACACCTAGTTCACCATGGAAGTCCAGATGAAAAGATCTCTCTCCCAGGAAAATTGAATGGATTGTATTTCCCAGTGACAGCTCAAGGGTACAAATTAGGCAGTCGAGTGACTGCCTAATTTGTACCCTAGCTGCTATGTAGCCTACTCTTCTCAGACAAAATCAGGCCCAACAGGAATGACGTGTTTTACAAAATCAAATATGTTTCCATGTATGTGATCAGAAGTTCATTGTGTATTTTTATCCCTTCAGAAACCACATCACTGACAAATCTTTGATCCTTTTCAAAAGTAGACTGTCATTCAAGCAGTATATACTAAGAAATAGTAAACATTTTAGTATCAAGCTGTTTGTGTTGTGTGATTGTGAAAGTGGTCTAGTATTGGATCTGATTGTGTAGACAGGAAGCACAACATTGAAAGCTACCAGGCAGTTATTGGGTATCTCAGGTGATGCAGTGAGAAAAATGATAGAACCATTTTATGGTAAGGAATATTCACTACACATGGATAACTGGTACACAAGCTCCTTACTCAAGTGATTTCTTGTGTGTGAACATGAGATGTGTCAACAGTCTAATACTTATGTAGTATATACATACTGTGATAACCCCATTTTATAAGCAGACTCCCTGGTCAAATCTTAAGTTATGTGACCACCGTTTGTACCTCACATGTAGGCTGCCTGTGAGGTCTCTCCCTCACTTTCAACTAGACCTAGGGGACAGGCAGACAGATAGGCCAGACTCTACCACGATTATCAATACAACGCCTCTATAACAGTTCTACAGTTTTTTCTTTGCTACCATCACTTCTTATATCAAACCCTAATAGACATGTGTGGAACATGTGAATGCATACCCAGGTTGAAAACAGGCATTGATAACAGTGAGGTGCATGTGTTTTATGCCAATGACATTATGACATTTTAGTGGCATGACATGATGTGACACTGACATCAATTTACCAGCATGAAATGAATTACACTGCCAATGTGCATTCAGTGGACAAACGTAACATGCAAATTGGGTTTGTTGATTGTGTTCACGAGTTACAAGTGATACACGAAACTCTTCTTCCATCTTACAAACACTGCAATACTCGATGCATATATGTATTAGGTCAGGACCAACAACATACCACTATACACCCACTTTTATTTGTCATCAGACAAATAATACACAAACACCTGCAGTACACACATGCTGCTGTACCGATCACCACATACCCTCTCGTTTGAAGTTGGTAATTATTTCCTAATGACACTTCCTGCTACAGATAAGAAATGGGCTCAAAAGAGATATTATGCAACTGCGCACACAAGGCACGCAATAAAGAGCAAAGACGTATGCTTTATGTGTACAGTATAAAACAGCAGAGTGAATAAGCCATGTTTCTAGAACTTCCACAAAGTGCAACAGTTTTAGGAATATGACCAGTGACTGAACATAAAAAGAAGATTGTTAAAACAGTAGCAATGTGAAACATTTGGAACCATGTGTGTTTAAATTTATAAATGTGTTTTGTAAACAATGGATTGATAACACTATTAATGTGGGTACTGTGCTGCATATAAGTGGATACATGTACATTATGCATGATATGGGTCTCACAGGCCAGAAAAATAAATTACTGGAAAATGTATAAAAAGGTTTGAAAGCCCCAGAAAAAAAGTACAAAAAAATAAAATAATGTGGAGCACGTGGCAATTGTCAATGTTGCTGTCAGCAGGACATCAACCTTCAACACTGATGGGATATTTTTTTCATTACCACCACAAAAATGGGCTTAGTTTTTATAAAAAATATATATATATATATATATTTAACCCCTTCTTCCGTATGAATTACTAAATTTAAAAAGAGAAACTTCAGTTTTTCTTTTTGGGCCACTCTGCCTTGGTGGGATACGGCCGGTGTGTTGAAAGAAAGATATATATTTTTTGGAAAAATGTCAACAGTCAACATTTTTAAATTGGGGCTTCTGACAGTTTCAATACAGAACTTCAAAGTAAACTATGTTACAATAAAGTACATCAAATATAAAAAATAGTGAAACTTTTAATATTACTCTACATCACCGAGTAATATTTATAGCCAGGGGAGAAACTGGTTTGTTGGACTTGAGATTTCTGGGTTGGAAGTACAGTGAAAAAAGGCCAGTATCTTAAAAAAAAAAATTATATACTTTATAGATTTTATACCTCATAAGCCAAGCCCATCAAACAATCCAAAAAATAAAATTTTTGGAAAATTCTCTTACCATATACACGGATAGAGAAATCTGTCAATTACAGTAACATGGCATGCAAATTATTTATTTTTTATCAATCTAGCCAAACCTGACTAAAATTTACATAACATAATATAATTTAGTCAAAAGGTCAGGCTGAATTTATTTAGTATTATTTATTTAGTGTTGAATGATGATGAAAGTATTTTCTTTTTGGGGATTTTCTTTCTTTTTTGGGTCACCCTGCCTCGGTGGGAGACGACCGACTTGTTGAAAAAAAAAAAAAAAAAAAAAATATTTAACATCAATGAAATATAATAATGTCATGATATTCAGGTGGATTTTTATGAAGTTATAGCAAATATAAATATGCACTTGGTTTGTATGGCAAAAAGATCCTTGTCAAATAAGTCAAATCAACAAGCTTAAAAAGGTCATTTTCAAATTACCTAATCTAGAAAACTTAACAAAATAATTCTCCTAAGTTTTCTACCAAGACACAGAATCTCCCAAATATTCTACTTCCCTGCCTTCTTCCAAGGAAAACAGTGAAATATAGTTATGGAATTTTTTATCATTTTTTTTTTTTTTTGCATCAACATGAACATAGCAAAATAAAGTACCTAGTACACCTTTATGTAAAATAAACTATAATCAATTTGCCTAACAGTAACCTTTCCAAGGCTTTTCATACCTAAACTCTGCTATCTTCCTTGGGGACTGGATCTAATCCTCATGTGATACAATAGTTTAGTCATGAACAAAAACTTTTGTGATCCGATAATGGCAATATAATACAGTACTTTTTAGGTAAATAAATATATCACATTTACACTAAATTTAAAGCTTTTATGAAAGTTTATAAATAAATGAAACAACAATAAGCTTTGACAATCAGATTTTGTATAGAGCTGTACCTTGCCACAAAAACTGATTAAAAATATAAATACTTTCTGCACACTAATCACAACATTAATTAATGCCAAAACTGACTGGAGTCTCTTAACTGTACTGTGATCTTGAATGTCAGAATCATTTTTAACTTTTAAAATTAAGATAAATTCTGAAATTAATGCTAACTGTACAGGAAACTAGTTGCAGTTTATTGCAATGTAGGTAAAAAAAAAACTTTCATGTTGTATACAAACAATGCAAGCATTAATTTCTCCAGTTTAAAAAAAAATATGAAATGAAATCAAATTGTAGTTTGTGTGAATTAGTAGTTAAAAACTTTAACAAAGTACAAATGATCAATATAAGACTCCCAGCTGATAGTCAAAAGCACTGGATATATATATCCAGTGATTCTTAACCTTTCTAATTCATGATCACCTACAACTAAAATACTGGTAGTACTAGACCTTGATGTATCTTACAACTGTTACTGCTACCTGGAAAGTAAGCAATACCTTTCACATTTACTACAACATTCCATTACATATCTGGCTCAAAACAGAAGCAAACCAGTTAACAACAGCATAGCATATGCACAATATACAGAATATTACTGGTTTTACTGTCACATACACATGCACATAATCCTGAATCCTTTACAGTTTCTAAAGAATTATTTTTTTTAATTCTCTTGTATCACAATTTACAGAACACTGTTGATTGTTGATAAAGAAGCAGGGTCTTCATTGTAATATATTTCAACCACTAATATTACACCTTGAAGCCTTTGATCTACATCGCGATTTTATTTAGGGCACTCTAACCAATGAGTGCAAAGGCAAATGAAGAGAGGCCTCCAGTAAGTAGGCCTAAGCCCAGCATGGCAGCCATCATACTACTAGCCACTTCAGCCTTATCCTCAGACACCATCCTAAAATAAATATATATAAAAGGAGATTAGATTTTTTCTTTAAATTCACTGACTGATCTAAAAGTACATTCATTATCAATTGCTAGTTAGTTGGTAATAATTTGGTACTTTGTGCTCTTTAAATTTATCAATATTTTCCTTTCTCTCTTTACTTTTCCCCTGTATGTTTAAAGTTAATTCAACTGGACATGATATCCAGACTGGCAATACCACTGTAAATTTTACTTTTACTGAGCACAGAACCTCACAGCCTCTAAGACGTTACTCTTTGTTACCCTTGAAGTACCACAGACAGAGAGGAATTTTTCACCTTTACTAGGGGCCAATGTAACACCACATCACTTTAAGATGATGAAACTCTACATGAAGCTCCAGGACAATGGAAGATTCAATACTGTATGGCATGTGTTGGATGCTGTCTAGTATGTCATAACTTCATTAGCCCCTAGAATTTGAATAATTTAATTATCCAACATTTTTGTTGATGGGCAACCACTATAAAATTATTCATGGATTTCTCATTGTACCCATTTTTTCGAGGCTTTGCGTACGACCTCTAAATTGAAAACTAATTGTAAGATCTTATTCAAATTGTGTCCACTGACTCTTTCCATATCTGAATTTCTCTCCTTTCAGTTCATTTTTTCTTATGACCATCAATATTAACTAGACTAGAGTGGTATTTAACCCTTAAACTGCCACCCATAATGACAGGTTGCACATATAATGCAAGGAAAATATGATGAGCTTCAAAATACTACATAACACAACTTCCTTCCACTGAGAAAAAGAAATATGCATTATGTATGTTCTAATACCACCAGGAAATATGTGTTATGTATGTTCTAACACCACCAGGAAATATGTGTTATGTATGTTCTAATACCACCAGGAAACGTTATGTATGTTCTAATACCACCAGGAAAACAAGAATGTGCAAGGACACATGATTAATGTGTAAAACTTAAAAAACTCCACAGTCATGGAACCCTGCTTTGAGGAGTTTCATGAACTCAAGCAACTGCAGATGGCATAGCGAACAGTGAGTATATAGTGTGTATATAGTGAGTGTATAGTGCATATAATATACTATATGGCCAAAATACTTGTGGTTGGAGATTTCAATGCTAAAGTGGGTAAAAATGTTGTGGAGGGAGTAGTAGGTAAATTTAGGGTGGCAGGGGTAAATGAAAATGGGGAGCCTTTAATTGAGCTATGCGTAGAAAGAAGTTTGGTAATAAGTAATACATATTTTATGAAAAAGAGGATAAATAAATATACAAGGTATGATACAGCACGTAATGAAAGTAGTTTTTTAGATTATGTAATGGTGGATAAAAGGTTGATGGGTAGACTCCAGGATGTACACGTTTATAGAGGGGCAACTGATATATCGGATCATTATTTAGTTGAAGCTAGAGTTAGAGTAAAGATAGAAAGTTGAAAGTGAACATAGAAAAGAGTAAGGTGATGAGGGTATCAAATGATTTAGATAAAGAAAAACTGGATATCAAATTGGGGAGGAGGAGTATGGAAGAAGTGAATGTTTTCAGACATTTGGGAGTTGACATGTCAGCGGATGGATTTATGAAGGATGAGGTTAATAAATAACAAAAAGGCACAATACCGTGACTGGAACGATACACAAATAACCCGCACATAAAAGACAGAAGCTTACGACGACGTTTCGGTCCGACTTGGACCATTGACAAAGTCACACTAACAGGGGAGGAGCAGGACGGCTATATATAGGCAGGAAGAGGTGGATGTAGTAGTAGTGGTAGTAGTAGTAGTAGTACAAGAATTGTATATAATACCGACAGGATGAAATGACACACGCACAACACCCGGGCATCCCCACCGTAGACGTTTCGCCATCCAGCCAGCCACTGGATGGCGAAACGTCCACAACAAAGACAACCAGACGCCGCACATGTGTCTAATTTCATCAGTAGTTGTAGTAGAAGAAGAAGAGGTAGTAGAAGTGGTAGTGGTAGAAGTGGGAAATAAGGAAGACGAGCCAGTCAAATACAGTGGACCCCCGGTTAACGATTTTAATCCGTGCAAGAGGGCTCATCGTTATGCGAAATAATCGTTATGCGAATGAATTTTCCCCATAAGAAATAATGGAAATAAAATTAATCCGTGCAAGACGCCCAAAAGTATGAAAAAAATTTTTTTTTACCACATGAAATGTTAATTTTAATACACACAAACTGAAAAAGGCATGCACAATTAAATGACACTTACTTTTATTGAAGATCTGGTGATGATTGATGGGATGGGAGGAGGGGAGAGAGTGTGTTAGTGTTTAGAAGGGGAATCCCCTTCCATTAGGACTTGAGGTAGTAAGTCCTTTTCTGGGGTTACTTCCCTTCTTCTTTTAATGCCACTAGGGCCAGCTTCAGAGTCACTGGACTTCTTTCGCACAAGATATCTGTCCATAGTGGCCTGTACCTCTCGTTCCTTTATGACTTGCCTAAAGTGTTTCACAACATTGTCAGTGTAATAATCACCAGCACGGCTTGCAATAGCTGTGTGAGGGTGATTTTCATCCATGAAGGTTTGCACTTCAAGCCACTTAGCACAGATTTCCTTTATCTTTGTAGTAGGCAACTTCTTCAATTTCTCTCTCCCCTCCTCTGAACCAGTTTCCTCAGGTCTGGCCTCTTGCTCTTGAAGTTGATCTATCAGCTCATCAGTGGTTAGTTCTTCATTGTCCTCCTCCACCAACTCTTCCACATCCTCCCCACTAACCTCCAACCCCAAGGACTTTCCCAATGCCACAATGGATTCCTCAACTGGCACAGGATTCTCAGGGTTAGCCTCAAACCCTTCAAAATCCCTTTTGTCTACACATTCTGGCCACAGTTTCTTCCAAGCAGAGTTCAAGGTCCTCTTAGTCACTTCCTCCCAAGCCTTACCTATAAGGTTTACACAATTGAGGATATTAAAGTGATCTCTCCAAAACTCTCTTAGAGTCAGTTGAGTTTCTGAGGTCATTACAAAGCACCTTTCAAACAGAGCTTTTGTGTACAGTTTCTTGAAGTTGGAAATAACCTGCTGGTCCATGGGCTGCAGGAGAGGAGTGGTATTAGGAGGCAAAAACTTCACCTTAATGAAGCTCATGTCCCCATAAAGTCGCTCTGCCACGTCTGTAGGATGACCAGGGGCATTGTCTAACACCAGGAGGCACTTAAGTTCTAATTTCTTTTCAGTTAGGTAATTTTTCACATTGGGGGCAAATGCATGGTGTAACCAGTTATAGAAAAATTCCCTAGTGACCCATGCCTTACTGTTTGCCCTCCACAGCACACACAAATTATCCTTGAGGACATTCTTTTGCCTGAACGCTCTGGGAGTTTCAGAGTGATACACTAATAAAGGCTTCACTTTGCAATCACCAGTAGCATTGGCACACATCAACAAAGTAAGCCTGTCTTTCATAGGCTTATGTCCTGGGAGTGCCTTTTCCTCCTGAGTAATGTAGGTCCTGCTTGGCATTTTCTTCCAGAACAGGCCTGTTTCATCACAATTAAACACTTGTTCAGGTTTCAGTCCTTCAGTTTCTATGTACTCCTTGAATTCCTGCACATATTTTTCAGCCGCTTTGTGGTCCGAACTGGCAGCCTCACCATGCCTTATCACACTATGGATGCCACTACGCTTCTTAAATCTCTCAAACCAACCTTTGCTGGCCTTAAATTCACTCACATCATCACTAGTTGCAGGCATTTTTTTAATTAAATCCTCATGCAACTTCCTAGCCTTTTCACATATGATCGCTTGAGAGATGCTATCTCCTGCTATCTGTTTTTCATTTATCCACACCAATAAGAGTCTCTCAACATCTTCCATCACTTGCGATCTTTGTTTCGAAAACACAGTTGAACCTTTGGCAAGAACAGCTTCCTTGATTGTCTTTCTGGTGCCCACAATAGTAGCGATGGTTGATTGGGGTTTCTTGTACAGCTTGACTAGGTCGGCTATACGCACTCCACTTTCATACTTATCAATTATCTCTTTCTTCATCTCTATAGTAATTCTTACCCTTTGAGGTGTAGGGTTGGCACTAGAAGCTTTCTTGGGGCCCATGGTCACTTATTTTCCAGAAACAGCACCGAAAATACTGTAATAATACGAAATATTCCGAGTGTATGCTTGGATGTTACCGCGGAGGCTGGCTGGTAAACAATGGGACGGGGCGGCACATGTGAGGCTGGCTGAGGGCACATTGGACGCGTCTCGGACGAAAATCGGTAAGCGGGTTTTTAATCGGTATGCGCGGCAAAAATTTTGCGATAAAAGTAATCGTTATGCGGAAAAATCGCTATGTGATGCCATCGTTATGCGGGGGTCCACTGTACAAAGGAAGGGGAGCACTGCAAGAGAGCTAGAAACCCACAGAGGGAGAGCAAGCGCATCGAGGTGCGTGAAAGGGGAAGTGGTGAAATAAAATAAAGAAGGAACAGAAACACGAGACAGGAGAGAGAAAGACAACCCAGAGGAGAAAAGGAGAGAGGAAAGGGGAAGAGGAAGAAGAAAAAGAAGAAGAAGAAGAAAAAATGAGGATTCAGGTTAAGTCACGGGTGTTCTGAAGTTTGGAGCATTTTACAATGTAGTGGGAGAGGAAGGCATCTACAGAGACGAAGCCAGGGCTAAGGTTCATACAAGGAAAGTTGTGTATAAGAGAGGATTCAACTAAACGGCGACTGTTCGAGTTGGAAGTAGGGAAGACAGTTTTAGCAGAAGACCAGTCAATAGGATGGCTATGATCTCTGACGTGACAGAAAAGAGCATTGTTAGTGTCGGCAAGCCTAACACTATTTTTGTGCTCCCTAAGTCTGTCAGAAAGAGATCGACCAGTTTCTCCAAAGTATTGAAGAGGACAAGAGGAGCAAGAAATAGAGTAGACACCAGGAACATCTGTAGAGGGAGGAGAGGTATGAACGAGATTAGTGTGAAGAGTGTTAGTCTGGCGGAAGGTAAGCTTGATGTCTAAGGGACGGAGAGAATTGTTGAGATTAGAAAGACCGGAAATGTAGGGAAGGCAGAGGATAGAAGAGTTCCCATGAGTAGAGAGTTTGGGAGAGAAGAAATTGCGTTTAGCACGTGAGAGGGCAGAGTCTATGAAATGGGAAGGGTAGCCAAGACGGGAGAACGAATTATAAAGAGTGGAAATTTCTGCTGGAAGGAACTGAGGATCACAGATGCGGAGGGCACGGAGAAAGAGGGAGATAAGAACACTTTTCTTGACAGGGGAAGCATGATAGGAAAAGTAGTGAATGTACATGCCACTGTGCATAGGTTTACAGTAAACGGAAAAGGAAAAACCTGTATCTGAGCGGTGGACATGGACATCAAGGAAAGGAAGTAAGGAATTAGATTCCCATTCAGCTTTAAACTTAATGGAAGGGGCAAGATTGTTAAGAGCTTCAAGAAAAGGTTGGAAGAGACTGGAGTCATGAGGCCACAGAGCAAAGATGTCATCCACATAGCGGAGCCAGAGTGAAGGTTGCACATCGAGGGTAGGAAGAAGAACAGTCTCGAAGTATTCCATGTAAAGATTAGCAAGGACAGGAGAGAGAGGAGAGCCCATAGCGACACCGAAGGTTTGGGAATAATATTTCCCTTGGAAGGAAAAGGAGTTAGAGTCCACACAGAGGCGGATCAGATCAAGAAAGACATCAGTGGGGATAGGGAGATGAAGAAACCCTTCATGGGCCTTCTCTCTAAGGAAATCAAGGACATCATCAAGAGGGACATTGGTGAAGAGGGACTCAACGTCAAGACTAAGCATCTTACAGGTTGGGAGAGAGCGAACCCGTTCAATGAAGTCTTGAGAGTGACGGAGGTGGGCAGGAGAAAAAGTACCAAGAAAGGGAGTGAGGGTTTTGGCCAGCCAAGAAGCAAGAGAATAAGAGACAGAACCTCTAGAGGATATGATAGGACGAAGAGGAATATCAGGTTTATGAGTTTTGGGAAGGCCATAGAAATAGGGAAGAGAGGGACAGATGACACGAAACCGTTGAACAAGGTCCTCTTCAATACTTTGGAGAAACTGGTCGATCTCTTTCTGACAGACTTAGGGAGCACAAAAATAGTGTTAGGCTTGCCGACACTAACAATGCTCTTTTCTGTCACGTCAGAGATCATAGCCATCCTATTGACTGGTCTTCTGCTAAAACTGTCTTCCCTACTTCCAACTCGAACAGTCGCCGTTTAGTTGAATCCTCTCTTATACACAACTTTCCTTGTATGAACCTTAGCCCTGGCTTCGTCTCTGTAGATGCCTTCCTCTCCCACTACATTGTAAAATGCTCCAAACTTCAGAACACCCGTGACTTAACCTGAATCCTCATTTTTTCTTCTTCTTCTTCTTTTTCTTCTTCCTCTTCCCCTTTCCTCTCTCCTTTTCTCCTCTGGGTTGTCTTTCTCTCTCCTGTCTCGTGTTTCTGTTCCTTCTTTATTTTATTTCACCACTTCCCCTTTCACGCACCTCGATGCGCTTGCTCTCCCTCTGTGGGTTTCTAGCTCTCTTGCAGTGCTCCCCTTCCTTTGTATTTGACTGGCTCGTCTTCCTTATTTCCCACTTCTACCACTACCACTACTACTACCTCTTCTTCTTCTACTACAACTACTGATGAAATTAGACACATGTGCGGCGTCTGGTTGTCTTTGTTGTGGACGTTTCGCCATCCAGTGGCTGGCTGGATGGCGAAACGTCTACGGTGGGGATGCCCGGGTGTTGTGCGTGTGTCATTTCATCCTGCCGGTATTATATACAATTCTTGTACTACTACTACTACTACTACTACTACTACTACTACTACTACTACTACCACTACTACTACATCCACCTCTTCCTGCCTATATATAGCCGTCCTGCTCCTCCCCTGTTAGTGTGACTTTGTCAATGGTCCAAGTCGGACCAAAACGTCGTCGTAAGCTTCTGTCTTTTATGTGCGGGTTATTTGTGTATGAGGTTAATCACAGAATGGATGAAGAAAAAAAAAGGCGACTGGTGCGTTGAGGTATATGTGGAGACAAAAAAACGTTATCTATGGAGGCAAAGAAGGGAATGTATGAAAGTATAGTAGTACCAACACTCTCACATGGGTGTGAAGCTTGGGTTGTAAATGCTGCAGCGAGGATGCAGTTGGAGGCAGTGATGTCCTGTCTAAGGGCAATGTGTGGTGTAAATATTATGCAGAAAATTCGGAGTGTGGAAATTAGGTGAGGAGTTAATAAAAGTATTAGTCAGAGGGCTGAAGAGGGGTTGTTGAGGTGGTTTGGCCATTTAGAGAATGGATCAAAGTAGAATGACATGGAGAGAGTATAAATCTGTAGGGGTAGGAAGGCGGGGTAGGGGTTGTCCTCAAAAAAGTTGGAGGGAAGGGGTAAAGGAGGTTTTGTGGGCGAGGGGCTTGGACTTTCAGCAAGCGTGCGTGAGCGTGTTAGACAGGAGTGAATGGAGACAAATGGTATTTGGGACCTGACGAGCTGCTGGAGTGTGAGCAGGGTAATATTTAGTGAAGGGATTCAGGGAAACCGGTTATTTTGATATAGCTGGACTCGAGTCCTGGAAATGGGAAGTACATTGCCTGCACTTTAAAGGAGGGGTTTGGGATATTGGCAGTTTAGAGGAATATGTTGTATATCTTTATTATGTATATGCTTCTAAGCTGTTGTATTCTGAGCACCTCTGCAAAAACAGTGATTATGTGTGAGTGAGGTGAAAGTGTTGATTGATGATGAAAGTATTTTCTTTTAGGGGATTTTTTCTTTCTTTTGGGTCACCCTGCCTATGGGGGAGATGGCCAACTTGTTGAAGAAGAAGAAGAAAAAAAAAAAAAAGAGCACTGAGAGTCAATAATTTCAGTAAAAATTTTGATCAAATAAGAAATAATTTTGGATTCATTGGCCCTCTGGAAATGTAACCTGCTGCAAACTGGGAGGGTTAACTGTATATGACACATTTTCTTTCTCTGTTTCTCTCATTCTCCTAAACATTTTGTCTCATTCTCATTCACTCCTCTGTAAAATACAAGAAGACATAGTTTGCCTCCAAGAGAAATTGTATACAAGAAATTCCTTATACCTAGAACAGTTGTTGATATTTTGCAACCATCCAACTCAATACACAGACATAATAAATTGACTTTCTACTTACTTTGGGCCGTACATCATGCAGAGTGATGAACAGTAGCCGTTGGAGAGGGAGAAGAGGAGCATGAAAACCACATACCAAGCATCATGGCCAAATACAGTTGGAATGGCTGAGTTAGGGTTGTGGTTGCACAGAAGGAACAGAGGAATGAAAACAACGCGCAACAATACCATAATGTACAGAATCTTTGATCCACGCTGAGGCTGAAGAAAATGATAGAGAAAGTGGTCTTAGCATTCAAGTACTGTGCCTTACCTATGCTTAAAGATTCTTAGTTGGCTGCTAATAATTTTTAATATATCGTACTGTAATTCAACTGTTAAATTCTCCTATTTTTTAAACAAAAATATTTACATTGTAATTTTTTCATATACTGTACCTATTTCTACATTAAAAACCATCCATCTCAAATTACTTGGTACATAAATATTTATAATTTAACTTTACATCATTAATAATTAATCAACTGTGTAAAACTGTTAATTATAATCTTAGCAAATTATATTTTTTCAAATGCTGATAAAAATTTATATGTACATTGTATATTATGAATACAACCTAAATTTTAATTCTCATTCTTGATATAACCAAATATGAACATTTAATATCTGAATACTGTATAACCTATCAAGAGTTTTTCTATACTGTACCAACATTTAAAAGTTGATCCCTCTGTCTCACCCTGTTAATGTCTTATTTGTTCAATTTGTGTGTACCGTCCTGTTTACCCTCGTACAACAGAGCTACACATAACACTACCTACACTTTCTATTCAATATGTATTTCCCTCTGTTGTGGTGTAGTTTATTCATACCTCACTCGCTTCCTTCTAAACATTACAAAGGACAATACAATACTACCAAAATATTTAAACATCAAATTACACACAGTATCTAGATATAAAGATATCTGCAATCTATGAGGCAAGTCCATATTCTTATATCCTTCAAGGGAAAGCGCCTAATGCTGGAGAAAGGCTCTTGATCCAATGATTTAAGGCTACCTTCCTCTTTCTTGAAGCAAACTTTGCCCTCAATTCAAAGGTGCTGCATAATCCCTACTGGCTTAAATGATTCATGATTCCTCATTAATTATTACTATTATTATATACTGTACCCGGATAAAGATTCCCATATAACGTATAAAAATATCATACAAAATCTGTATGTTTTGACTTACCCACATTAGAAAACCAGCACCTTGGCGACCTATATAGTCACCCACGTTGAACAATAGAAAAGTAACTACAGGCTGGAAGTACACATCTGTAGAAAAAAAATTTATTTTAAAGAAATATATGCACTAGTTCAGCAGTTTCTAATAAACACTGAACAGATCTAAAGCAATCTTATAGAGTAAGCCATAAAATACACTATGACCTCACATAACATGACAGTTATGGTCTTTAAACTGTTACTTTGTGTAAAATCATTCTATGCAATACACCATATATAATATATAGTATGTAAAAAATACAATTAGGTACACAATACCTCCAAGAAAACCATACAATTTTTGGGAGGGGGTTTATTGTCAAAATAATATAGTTCTTGATACCTTACATTGTAAATGTGGTTGTTTGCTAATCTAACACCACCATCTATCACCACCTACCAGCACTATCACCACCCTCCACCATCACCTACAACCAGTAATAATTCTTATTGTACCAGCTATCACCTATACAACCTACCTGTCCTAACACCTATGACACTATCACTACCAGCTTTCACCATCACTTACAGCAGTAATATTTCATAGAGTAGCTGCAATTTCAACTTTTCCTCATCTTTATGGTGCAGACAGGAATTTTCTGAGTGAGAACCAACCCACATTCATTTTTTCCAACTTTAACTGCATTAAACACAAGCTGGAACTGCTTTCTAATAACTTCAGGGTATAATATGATAAATATTCTAATAAAAATGCACTCCCTAAATCTGTGTTATGAGAGGCCTGTATGATTATCTTTAGCATCTTTACTATCAGTACGTTTATCATTTTTATGTATTATTGCTATCCGGGAACTCCCTATCCTCTAGCCTTTTCTGTCACATTAACTAGTGGCACGAAATTTTTTTTTTTTTCAACAAGTCTGCCGTCTCCCACCGAGGCAGGGTGACCCAAAAAAGAAAGAAAATCCCCAAAAAGAAAATACTTTCATCATCATTCAACACTTTCACCACACTCACACATTATCACTGCTTTTGCAGAGGTGCTCAGAATACAACAGTTTAGAAGCATATACGTATAAAGATACACAACATATCCCTCCAAACTGCCAATATCCCAAACCCCTCCTTTAAAGTGCAGGCATTGTAATTCCCATTTCCAGGACTCAAGTCCGACTATATGAAAATAACCGGTTTCCCTGAATCCCTTCACTAAATATTACCCTGCTCACACTCCAACAGATCGTCAGGTCCCAAGTATCATTCGTCTCCATTCACTCCTATCTAACACGCTCATGCACGCTTGCTGGAAGTCCAAGCCCCTCGCCCACAAAACCTCCTTTACCCCCTCTTTCCAACCCTTTTGAGGACGACCCCTACCCCTCCTTCCTTCCCCTATAGATTTACATGCTTTCCATGTCATTCTACTTTGATCCATTCTCTCTAAATGACCAAACCACCTCAACCCCCCCTCTTCTGCCCTCTGACTAATGATTTTATTAACTCCACACCTTCTCCTAATTTCCACACTCTGAATTTTTTGCATAATATTTACACCACACATTGCCCTTAGACAGGACATCTCCACCGCCTCCAACCGTCTCCTCGCTGCTGCATTTACCACCCAAGCTTCACATCCACATAAGAGTGTTGGTACTACTATACTTTCACTTGTAATCTCAATGTTGAGTTCGTTGTTCATTTGTTGAGTTTTAAGTTGTACTATAGTATACCTTGTATTGCATTACAGTTTCAGTTACGTAAGCTTTCATTCCAATGTTCTACTTATGTATCTATAATGTTTCATGTTGTGTTCTTTGACATTGTATAGAATCAGCCCAAGCCGTATACCTGCCATCTCTAGTTCGTATTAGTTGTATGTCGGGACGACATACGTTAGCGTCGCCGAGCTCTCAGTAGTAGTAACCAGTTACCAGTCTCAGTAGTAGTAACCAGTTACCAGTAACCTGTCCGTTGACTCAACGACCAACCGTCTTGAGTCACGGTCTGTGCTGAGCTGACATTATTTCAAAAGACCCACTACGGGGTACTGGCCAGCCGGCTAGTCAGTTTTGACGAGTGTAACCAAGGAGATAGGTAACGGCTGCGGGTTCTCTCCACATATCTACGATTATACGTAATAACAGCCTACGTGAGTATTTCTACCCTAATCCACGTATCGAACTCCCACATGATATTATTGTCATGGCATACATACTGAATTATGCTTGCTTGATATAGGCATCCAACATTTTACCCAATAATTTTTTGTGTAAAGGGCAAATTTTGGTCATTTTCCATCAATTGATGCCTGTATAATTATTATACATATGTTATTATGAATAAGTTTACTGAGTATACCAGGAAAAGTGTATGGTAGGGTTATTATTGAAAGAATTAGAGGTAAGACAGAATGTAGGATTGCGGATGAGCAAGGAGGTTCTAGAGTGGGTAGGGGATGTGTAGATCAAGTGTTTACATTGAAGCACGTATGTGAACAGTATTTAGATAAAGGTAGGGAAGTTTTTATTGCATTTATGGATTTAGGAAAGACATATGATAGAGTGGAGGGAAGCAATGTGGCAGATGTTACAAGTATATGGAATAAGTGGTAAGTTACTAAATGCTGTAAAGAGTTTTTATGAGGACAGTAAGGCTCAGCTTAGGGTGTATAGAAGAGAGGGAGACTACTTCCTGGTAAAAGTAGGTCTTAGACAGGGATGTCTAATGTCACCATGGTTGTTTAATATATTTATAGATGGGGTTGTAAAAGAAGTAAATGCTAGGGTGTTTGGGAGAGGGGTGGGATTAAATTATGGGGAATCAAATACAAAATGGGAAGTGACACAGTTACTTTTTGCTGATGATACTGTGCTTATGGGTGATTCTAAAGAGAAATTGCAGAGGTTAGTGGATGAATTTGGGAGTGTGTGTAAAGATAAAAAGTTGAAAGTGAACATAGAAAAGAGTAAGGTGATGAGGGTATCAAATGATTTAGATAAAGAAAAATTGGATATCAAATTGGGGAGGAGTAGTATGGAAGAAGTGAATGTTTTCAGATATTTGGGAGTTGACATGTCAGCGGATGGATTTATGAAGGATGAGGTTAATCATAGAATTCATGAGGGAAAAAAGGCGAGTGGTGCGTTGAGGTATATGTGGAGACAAAGAACGTTATCTATGGAGGCAAAGGGAATGTATGAAAGTATAGTGGTACCAACACTCTTATATGGGTGTGAAGCTTGGGTTGTAAATGCTGCAGCGAGGAGGCGGTTGGAGGCAGTGGAGATGTCCTGTCTAAGGGCAATGTGTGGTGTAAATATTATGCAGAAAATTTGGAGTGTGGAAATTAGGAGAAGGTGTGGAGTTAATAAAAGTATTAGTCAGAGGGCTGAAGAGGGGTTGTTGAGGTGGTTTGGTCATTTAGAGAGAATGGATCAAAGTAGAATGACATGGAGAGTGTATAAATCTGTAGGGGAAGGAAGGCGGGGTAGGGGCCATCCTCGAAAGGGTTGGAGGGAGGGGGTAAAGGAGGTTTTGTGGGCGAGGGGCTTGGACTTCCAGCAAGCATGCGTGAGCGTGTTCGTTAGGAGTGAATGGAGACGAATGGTATTTGGGACCTGACGAGCTGTTGGAGTGTGAGCAGGGTAATATTTAGTGAAGGGATTCAGGGAAACCGATTGTTTTTATATAGCCAGACTTGAGTCTTGGAAATGGGAAGTACAATGCCTGCACTCTAAAGGAGGGGTTCGGGATATTAGCAGTTTGGAGGGATGTATTGTGTATCTTTATACGTATATGCTTATAAACTGTTGTGTTCTGGGCACCTCTGCAAAAACAGTGATTATGTGTGAGTGAGGTGAAAGTGTTGAATGATGATGAAAGTATTTTCTTTTTGGGTCACCCTGCCCCAGTGGGAGACGGCCGACTTGTTAAAAAAAAAAAAAATATTTATCTACATAAATATCTATATAATATTTCTAATTTCCTGTCTAATAATGATGTGAAGTTTTAGTTTTTCCAATACCAAGAGGTTTACAAACTATACTGTATAATTCACAACAAAGACAACAAAATACTTACTTGCCCATTTATCATCTTCTGAGTGTGAAATTATCTTAACACAGAGAGCTGGGAATGCTCCAAGTGTTACTGCAAAAACTCCACATACTGACAATCCAATAGGCCATATATCCTTAAAGGTCTCTATTTGTTCAGCTACTGTCCTGCCAGCAGGAGGCCCACTCTTATCTTTTTCAGGTGCTTGGCAGTTGGTGTAGTGGTTGTAAAATTCCTGCATTTGAAAAAAAAAAGGGGTTCATCACACGACTAAAAATTAACCTGATACAACTGATTGTCGATTACGATGGTAGCTCAACTGCTAGCGCACTCACCTCATGCACTGACATCGGGGGGGTCGATCCCCAGTATGGGTGGAAACATCAGGATATGTTTCCTTAAAACACCTGCTGTCCATGTTCGTCTATCAGTAAAACTGGTATCTGGGTGTTAGTGAATTGACCTGATATGCCCAAAAATGCTCTGCATACCAAGGGGCTCTCTACATATGCACCTAAACAGTTGTAAGTTCTGAATGAAGAATAATGGAAATACATATAGGAAAAATACGTGAACAAGACCAATGTAGATAGGGTATTGGAAATCATATTTTAATATACGTACAGGTAATGTATATCTCTGGAGACAATAACTGTAAACAGCAGCACTGCTTCTACATATATAATGAAGTCTCAATAAAAACAGAAGCACTGTAATAGGTTTAGTACTTTATTCATTAAATAATGGGTTTTATGAAGAAACAGGAGCAACGTTGGAAAATTATCATTATTGTATCCACAGGAAAGCAATAAGCCAGTAGGGATCATACAATGCCTGGGAAATGGAAGGGAATCACATCTAAGTTATGGAAGGCTAGTTCCAATTCTTTGAACCAAGTACCCTTCACCAGCACCATTGCTGAGTACTCAAATTTGAAAGTTAATATTGGTGAAAATATTTTGAATGAGGTTGAGCATTATGCAGTTCACAAAACACAAACGAAAATGTAGATAGCTAGATAAACAAAATTTGTAATATTTAGACTGGGAATCCAAAAGCACAATATAAGTTGAAAATTAGAGGAAAACCAAACTTCTAGTGTAATATGTTACAATATGAACTGTATAAAGATGAGCAGTCAACAGCAACAGTGTGAGCAGCAAGAAGTACAGCAAAAGTAGTCAGAATGAAAATAACAACATAGAAAATAAGCTGAAGCATGCAAGGCAAGTCTCAAGAAAGGAACAAAACATGTAGGAATATTAGACTAAAAAATATGGTGGAAGAAAGATAAAAAAAAACTAATATTTACAATGCTGGACAGCTAAGTTCTAACAAGAGAAACTAGAAGGAAGAGTGATCAATAAATTTACATAACTTGTTTGATTATAAGATGAAGTGAACACTAGATGTGGCTTAAAAGTACTACTTCTTTTAAAAGAATAATATCTTTATAACTACATGAGGAAGTGGAAAAAGAATTCTTCCTCTGTGTGCCATGCGTATCGTAAGAGGCAATTAAAATGCCGGGAGCAAGGGGCTCGTAACCCCTTCTCCTTTATAAATTACTAAATTTCATAAGAAAAACTTTTATTTTTCTTTATATGTCACCACGCCTCAATGGGATATGGCTAGTTCATTGAAAAAAAAAAAAAACACCATACTGGCAACATTAATACATGTGCTTTTTCCATAAAATTACTAAGGTGGAAACTGAAAAAATAGATATTATTTACTCACAGTTTTGGACATATAGAGGTAGGCAGTAAGTGTGAGGATCATTACAACAACAGCAATCATGAAGTATATAAATGCAGCATTTTCATCCTTTGCTCCCACTGAGAGGGAGACAATACGTGCCCCAGAGGCAAATACACCTCCTAGAGCTTGCCCAGCCACTACAGCAGTCATGTATTTCTCAGGAAACATGCCTGCTACACCAAATAAGCCACATTGGAAGATTGCACCTGAACCTATAAAGGATATTGTAAGAAAGATTCTGGGATTAAGGTGTTAAACATTAAATGATATTAAGTGAGAAACGACTTGGAAGGAAAACTGAAGCACAGATTAAAGATATTTGTATATGTTGGACTCAAGAGGCCAAAATCTAGACCTACTAAAGAGGGTTTCTAACTCAAGCCAAAATCAACAGATTTCTTTTTACCTATGTTTCATTTTTTTGTCCAAAGTGATTTAACCACTTTTGTATACATGAATTTAACTAGAAATTGAGCTTTTATTTCATTCTTTTTAATTCAAATACTGCAATTTTAATACTTATTTTAGTTATTAATACATTCTATGTGACACTTCAAAGAAACATAAGTGAACACTATAAAATGATAATACAAATTTTTAATACACAGTAGCCATAATCTTACTAAAAAAAATCTTGTGTGGCACCCACTCACTGTTGATAAGAATGATGATGAGGATAGTTAATATAAAGAAGCCCTTCTGCCAATCATCTGTGTTGATCTGGGTGAGTATCGTGGTCAAGGCGAAGAGTATGATCATCAAAGTTAGCGATACTAGAAGCCTCAGTCGCTGTGGGAGCCTGGCCACACATTAAAAAAAAAAAATAGTTAATGTCCAATGAAATACAGTACACTGTATCTGTTAAAGATTTTCTTGACCATTCACACAAAGTAACAAGATTTTTTAATATATTATTACTCCATTTATGGGGAACCAATAATCCACTACATCCTACTCCACAAACTTGACCATTATGGTATATGAGGCCATGCGCTTGCATATTTCAAATCTTACCTTATTAATAGGTATCAGTATGTCACCATTAAAGACACAGCATCAACAACACAGCCACTTGATACTGGAGTTCCACAGGGAAGTGTCCTTGGTCCCCTGCTCTTCCTCATATACATCAATGATCTTCCAAACGTATCTCAACACCTGAACCCCATTCTCTTTGCTGACGACACGACTTATGTCATCTCTCACCCTAATCTTGCCACCCTCAACACCATTGTTAATGAGGAGCTGATCAAAATATCGACTTGGATGACAGCCAACAAACTTACGCTTAACGCTGACAAAACCTACTACATTATGTTTGGTAACAGAGCAGGAGATGCGCAAATTAACATTAAGATCGACAACACTCTAATTGCCAGGCATAATGAGGGCAAATTCCTAGGCCTATACCTCGACAACAACCTGAACTTCAGCACCCATATCCAACACAACCAAAAAAGTATCCAAAACGGTTGGGATCCTCTCCAAGATACGATACTACGTGCCGCAAAATGCCCTTCTCACACTATACCATTCACTTATATATCCATACCTCACCTATGCTATCTGCGCTTGGGGTTCTTCTGCAGCAACACACCTAAAGCCAATAATAACCCAACAAAAAGCCACAATAAGAATAATCACTAAATCCCATCCCTGGCAACACCCCCCCCCCCCACTCTTCATAGATCTAAACTTACTCCCTGTTCAGTACATCCACACTTACTACTGTGCAATCTACATCTACAGGACCTTAAATTCAAATATTAACCTTGACCTAAAATGCTTTCTTGATAGTTGTGACAGAACCCACAGGCACAACACCAGACACAAACATCTCTATGACATTCCCCGTGTCCGACTAAACCTTTACAAAAATTCAATGTATATCAAAGGCCCTAAAATCTGGAACATCCTACCTGAAAATTCTAAAACTGCAGACACATTCATCACCTTCAAAACTACAATCAGAAAACATCTTATCTCCCTGATACACCCTGTCAACTAATTATACGAATACCACCTGGTGGTTCACACTTACACTCACTCACCCATTTGACCATAAACAGAAATATCAATCTCAATCTCAAAATAATGAATCTTAACTAGTCATAAGTTGGCCTGTGATACTCCAATACTGAAACTATGTATAGTGCCAAAACAAAAGCATTCACATTGCTAAACTCACAAACTAGTATTTAGTCACTTAGCCATAATACCAACTTACCTCATAATTTTGTAATATTTTAAACTTAGATTTAATCTAAGTCTGCCCGAAATGCCTAGCCATGCTAGGTGTTCTAGTGGTACACTCTGTAATTATTATTTTACTACATGTAAACCACACAATAACCAAATTCTGTAAACTCAGCATTGTAATCCTTATAGAGAATAAACTTTGAATTTGAATTTGAATCAAGTGGGTCATACTGTGCTTTAGGAAAGGGAGAGAGGAAGGGGTAATCAGATTTGTTCCAAGGAAAAAGTCACTAGCTCCAACTCCTTGCATAAAGGGCTCTTACGAAAAAAAAAAAAAAAAAACGGCTGCTCTTTGGGTATAGAATATGTTCTGACAAAAGTGAAGGAAAGTGGTATGCCACTGACAAGAGTGAAGGAAAGTGGTATGCCACTGACAAGAGTGAAGGAAAGTGGTATGCCACTGACAAGAGTGAAGGAAAGTGGTATGCCACTGACAAGAGTGAAGGAAAGTGGTATGCCACTGACAAGAGTGAAGGAAAGTGGTATGCCACTGACAAGAGTGAAGGAAAGTGGTATGCCACTGACAAGAGTGAAGGAAAGTGGTATGCCACTGACAAGAGTGAAGGAAAGACACACTTTGCAGAGCAAGTTTTTACTGAAACTGTTTCAACCTGGTAAGAGAATTATAAAGTCATAAAAAAATGCAAAATGCATACATATATACATTCTTGTAGGTACTGTAGTAGGATGGTAAACAGCAGCCGCCCAGGGAGGTACTACCATTTTGCCAAGTGAGTGTAAAACGAAAGCCTGTAATTGTTGTACATGATGGTAGGATTGCTGGTGTCCTTTTTTTGTCTCATAAACGTGCAAAATAACTTTCGTTTTTCTTTTTGGGCCACCCCGCCTCGGTGGGATACAGCTGGTATGTTGAAAGAAAGAAATGTGCAAGATTTCAGGTACGTCTTGCTACTTCTACTTACACTTAGGTCACACTACACATGCATGTACAAGCATATATATACACACCCCTCTGGGTTTTCTTCTATTCTCTTTCTAGTTCTTGTTCTTGTTCATTTCCTCTTATCTCCGTGGGGAAGTGGAACAGAATTCTTCCTCCGTAAGCCATGCGTGTTGTACAATACGACTAAAATGCCAGGAGCAAGGGGCTAGTAACCCCTTCTCCTGTATAAATTACTAAATTTAAAAAGAGAAACTTTTGTTTTTCTTTTTGGGCCACCCTGCCTCGGTGGGATACGGCCGGTGCGTTGAAAGAAAGACATACATTCTTGGGAATGAAGGAAGAAATGGGGACAAGAGAAATCATCGGTGTGATAAATCCTGGGTAGGAAGAGGACAGAGAGGTACAGCAGTATCTTGGAACTCAAACTTAATTTGTTCCAAAAGGCTGCTCGAGTGCTGATCTGTTCGAGTATCGAACAAATTTTTCCCATAAGGAATAATGTAAGTTAGATTAATCCATTTCAGACCCCCAAAAATACACTCCTTACAATGCTCATCCAATATTATGAGGACCAGCTATACTGTAATTTATCTTATCTTCATTCCCCTCAAAAATAAATTTCACGCACATAGCTGGTTAATTGTAAAAAAAAAAACAAAAAAAAAAAAAAAAAAGAAAATCGTGCTATTTTTTAGTCTTTCCATAGGATATCAGTGTTACCCCTGTCATAAACTCCATTTTCTCTAATGTTAGTAATCAGAGGTACAAGTGTGAGGACGGTTATATCATATCGTATGTTCATATCAAGTACAGTGGACCCCCGGTTAACGATTTTAATCCGTGCAAGAGGGCTCATCGTTATGCGAAATAATCGTTATGCGAATCAATTTTCCCCATAAGAAATAATGGAAATAAAATTAATCCGTGCAAGACGCCCAAAAGTATGAAAAAAAATTTTTTTTACCACATGAAATGTTAATTTTAATACACACAAACTGAAAAAGGCATGCACAATTAAATGACACTTACTTTTATTGAAGATCTGGTGATGATTGATGGGATGGAGAGGGGAGTGTATGTTTAAAGCAATGCTCCACAGCCACTTGATACTGGAGTTCCACAGGAAGTCCTTGGTCCCCTGTCTTCCTCATATCATCAATGATCTTCCAAGCTATCAACACCTGAGACTTCTCTTTGCTGACGACACGATATGTCTGTCTCATAATCTTGCACCTCACACCATTTTATGAGGGCTGATCAAAGTCGACTTTGACACAACATTAGTCACGTGATAAACTACTACATTACTTTGACGAGCGAGTGCAAATAACTGTAAGATGACAAACTCTATTCACCAGGCATAATGAGGGCAAATTCTAGCCATACCTCGCAACAACCTAACTTCAGCACCCATATCCATACAACCAAGAAGTATCCAAAACGTTGGGATCTTCAATCATCTCTCAAATCCCTTCTCACACTACCATTCACAATATCCATCCTCACTTGCATCTCTTGGGTCTTCTGAAACCTAAAGCAATACCAACAGCTCACAATAAGAATAATCACTAAATCCATCCCTGCCCCCTCTTCATAGATCTAACTTACTCCTTTCAGTACATCCCACTACTACTGTGCAACTCATCTACAGGACCTTATTCAAATATTAACTGACCAAATCTTTCTTGATAGTTGACAGAACTAGGCACACGGATACATCTCTATGACATTCCCTTCATAAACCTCAATTCAATGTATATCAAGGCCTAAAATCTGGAACATCCTACCTGAAATTCTAAAACTGCAGACACATTTCTTCACCAAACTAGCAGTCAGAGACATCTTATCTCTGATACACCTGTCCAACTAATTATCGAATAACCTGGTGTTACACAACTCTACCCATTGACATAAACGAAATATCAATCTCAATCCAAAAATAATCTTACTGAGTCTAGTTGGTTTGAGGTCAATACAAACTATGTATATGCCAAAACAAGCATTCATTGTAAACTCTAAAGCTAGTATTTAGTCACTGCATGATACCACTTGCCTCAAATGTATTAGATGATTTAAACTTAATTTAATCAGAGTCTCTGAATCCTAGCCATGCTAGGTGTTCTAGTGACACTCTGTAGTATTATTTTCACATGTAAACACCAGATAACTTAAGTTCTAACTAGCATTTAACTTTAGTAGAATAAACTTTGTTTGAATTTAATGGGTCATCTGTGCTGGAAGGGAGAAGGAGGGTAACCAGATTTGTTCAGGAAAAAGTCACTAGCTAACTCCTTGCTACAAGTTGCCCTCCAAACAAAAAATACTCCTTGGGATAGAATTTTCTGACAAGTGGGAGAAGTGATATCACTGACAAATAAAAGTGTATGCACTTGACAAGTATGAAGGAAGTGGTATCCACTGACAATGAAGGAAAGTGGTATGCCATGACAGATGAAGGAAAGTGGTATGCCCTGCAGAGTGAGCTGAAAGTGGTATGCCCTGAAAGTGAGGCCTGGTATGCCACTGCAAGATGAAGGCAAGTGGTATCCATCACAAGGTGAAGGAAAGACACTTTGCAGGTTTTACAAACGTTTCAACCTGTAAGAATTATAAAGTCATAAAATAAAATGCATACTTTACATTTTTAGATGTCAGTGGATGGTCAAACAGCAGCAGCCTACACCATGCCAAGTAGTAAACAACCTGTAATGTTGATGATGGATTGCTGGTTCTTATTCGTCTCATAACGCAAATCAACTTTCGCTTTTTCTTTTGGGCCACCCACTGTTGGGATACAGCTGGTTTTAATAAAAATGCAAGATTCAGTGCTTGCTACTTCACTTACATAGTCCCTCACATGATGATCAAGCATATAAACACCTGGTTCTTCTATTCTCTTTCTATTCTTGTTCTTGTTCATTTCCTCTATCTCCGTGGAAGTGAACAGAATTCTTCCTCAGTAAGCCATGCTTTGTACATCATAAAATGCCAGGAGCAAGGCTGAACCCTTCTGTATAAAACTTCTTAAGGAAACTTTGTTTTTCTTTTGGGCCACCATGCTCGGTGGGATCTGGCCGGTTTTGAAAAAGACTAGCATTCTGGAATGAAGGAAGAAATGGGGACAGAGAAATCATCGTTGTATAAACTGGGTAGAAGGACAGAAGGTCTGCTATCTTGAACTCAAACTTAATTTGTTCCAAGGCTGCTCGAGTGTAGTCTGTTCAGTATGACATTTTTGCCCAAGAATAAGTGTTAGATTAATCATTTCCAGACCCAAAATACACCTTACAATGCTCATCCAATATATGAGACATATCTGTAATTTATCTTATCTTCATTCCTGCAAAAATGAAGTCGCACATAGTGGTTACTTGGAAAGACAATAAAAAAAGACAAGAAAATCGTGCTATTTTTGGTCTTTCCATAGATATCAGTGTTACCTGCATAAACTCATTTTCTCTAATGTTAGTAATCGAGGGTAAAGTGTAGGCGTTATATCCATATCGTATGTTCATATCAATATTCCCGGTGCGCCAAACACTCCATATAATGACAAACACTATTAATTTAGAAGTCTTTTATTATACTTATTGTTATTTTTCTTACATCTAATATCATTTGTGATGAGCACATCTGGGTAGATAAAGTTTATCGTTAATACTCGCATAATTATACACCATTTTGTTGCCATGAGGCACCATTTCCTTGCGTGTTGCTAGCTCAACATACACTAAGCTCTGCAAGTGGCCTCACTTTCTCTCTTATAGTTCCTACCACTTTGTAACCATGGCAGTTGGTGAATTTTATATATTAGAATGATACACAGAAATAATTAAAAAATAAAAAAAATCTGAAAATTCACATCATGTTCAGACATATTGTGCATATTGATACGAGTCATCACAAGGCAATGTTGAAATGACTGTAATTCCTTGCAGAAATACCAGACAAACATAAGACTTGCATCAAAGTGTTGCCAGATTCTTACTCTATTTTTCTGTAAACTTAACTAATTTTTAGAAATTTTTTCGCAACACCCCCCCGACACTGTCCTAGGTCCCTTTTAAAATGTTTCTGAAGTGAGACATAGCATTGTCATTCAGCAGGTTTATAACATGATTTGCTACAGTTTTGTCCGGGTGATATTTTTCAAGAAAACTTCGCATTTCCTCCCATTTTGCACACATTTCTTTTATAAGAGCAGTTGGCATGTTGTTTGTTAGGTTGAGTGCCGAGCAAACAGTCGACTACCGAGTGATTTTTTTTACTGAACAAAGTGTTCGAATACCGAATTGTTCGAGTTGGGAGCTGTTTGAGTACTGCGGTACCACTGTATACAGTATGTACTGGACAATGTTCCTAAACCGTCATCTGGTTTCTGGCCAGCACAATTGCCAAGAATGCAAATGTAGTTTGTACGTAAGCCATCGCTCTAGCTAAGCTAAATGTACTTCTTTTGCTCAATGGTGTACAGTGTACTAGTTAAAGCAGTTTCCACATATGTAGCTTAATCCCTGTCTATGAAAACGAGTTTAGTGTCTTACCTGGCCAAAAGGTGTGAATGTGCATTTTGCATATTTTGATAAAAATCTTACCAGATTGTAAAGTTGCCCCAATAAAAGCTTGTTCTGCAAAGTATACTTTTTAGTTAGAGTACAGTAGCATAACTGACTAGTGAAAAATAATAGTGCTGAGAGATGTTGTACTATATAGCTATCTATCACATTTAAGTCTATAAGTGAATTTTTGAAAAACCCTAAAATAGTGTGTGGTAACTTTTAAAATCTTTTGAGCCCCTACACTTAAGAATAGGCAACTTTACCTTTGTTGATAGCATTG
Organism: Cherax quadricarinatus; assembly: GCF_038502225.1. Taxonomy (NCBI): domain Eukaryota; kingdom Metazoa; phylum Arthropoda; class Malacostraca; order Decapoda; family Parastacidae; genus Cherax; species Cherax quadricarinatus. The sequence continues at coordinate 56,211,937 of NC_091296.1, forward strand.
TGGAAAACACTTACTTATGGCTGAAGAGAGCATTGATAAAGAGGAACACAAAGTTGGGTATCTGAGAGAAGCAGACCTGCATAGGTGTGTATAACCTTTGCAATTCTGTTGGCTCAGACATCGTCTCGTTGGTGTGGGATGTATTTCGGAACTTGAAATCCCAGTACTGCCAATAAAAATGAACATTAGCACAATGACATCATGAACAATCAAAACATAAGTATGTGGTGTGATATGTAATTTTCTTGTGCATGTTATCTCAATGTCATTGTCTTGTATGATGAATAAATAGCTGAAGATGAGACACCTCACTCATAACTCTGCTCCTGTTGCAACAAATAAGTAATTACAAACATGCAAGTATTAAAATGGAGTAAAGGCATATTGAGAACCATGGTTACTAGCCTATTTGTTGGCAATACTTGTGCCTGAATGAAGGTCATTAAAGACAGAGCAAGTATGGCAACATATGAATGATGTATTACTATATTTACTGGGGAGTGCCAAACTCACAAGGGTCATACAGTGCTGGTGAATGAGATGTAGATTTAATCAGAGGAAGAGGGAGGGTAGCTTCAATTCCTTTGATCAAGATCTTTTCACCAGCATCAACATTATGTAGCAAAATGTTATAAGCATCAGATAAAGAGACAACTGACCAAGTCATCACTGATAAGACGCTGCCAGCACATCATATTAATGAAATGGTGAAAACTTTTTTTTCTACACTGACAAACTCTAAAATAGCCTTTAGATAGGGCAGTATTTAAAAAGTTGTTTACAACATTATGACAAAGTTAATTCATACGAGTCAGCTGAAAGGAAAGAGACAGGTCCCCATCTCCATACACTAAAATAGGCAATTACACTGTAATTAAATTTTAATAAGTAAAAGAAAGGCCAGTACTACTTCCACACTAATGATACTGTTCTTCCTATATATATGGCACCTTTTAGTATAAAGTAATATATATCTAAAGTATGAAGTAAATTATGTCTAAAAAGTACTGTATAAAGTAAAATACATATGTTTAAAAAAAAATTACGATTATCTCACCATGTGGAGAGATTCATCAAATTTATGAAGCACTGAAAGAATTACAACACAAGCTAATAACAAAATTATAAATTTATTGCTATTATTACAATAACTTGCAATCATTGTAACTGTACTCTAATTTCTCATCATACTGCAGAAATTCTCTTCTTTAGGGAGGAAAAAAAAGTTAAAATCCAATTATTTGCATTCCACAAACCATATTCATGATTCAAGCCACTGCTCATAATGCAGAGGAAATATAAATGAAAGAGTAAAAATATCCCCAGTATTTACAATGAAAACAGATACAGTGGTACCTGGGGATACAAACAACTCCGAACTCGAACAATTATGTAAGTGTATTTTTGTAAGTACTTTTGTAAGTGTATTTTTGGGGGTCTGAAATGGATTAATCTAATTTAATTATTCCATATGGGAATATATTCGTTCGGTATCGGCACTCGAAGAGCCTTCTCAAATGAAATAAGTTCGTAACCCGAGGTACCACTGTACTACTTGGTTTTCAGTCAGGCAAGCACCCTAGAAAATAGCAGCTTCACCTACTTCCTAGGTGTTTACCAATCAGTCAAACTCACCACTATACAGTGGACCCCCGGTTAACGATATTTTTTAATTCCAGAAGTATGTTCAGGTGCCAGTACTGACCGAATTTTTTCCCATAGGGAATATTGTGAAGAACGTTAGTCCATTTCAGACCCCCAAACATACACGTACAAACGCACTTACATAAATACACTTACATAATTGGTCGCATTTGGAGGTGATCGTTAAGCGGGGGTCCACTGTATTAAGGTCAATCAGGGGATTTTACCATCTCAAGTGCTTACAGAGAAATAACACTTCTTAGCATCAATAATGAGTACAACAATGTGGGTGTCCCATTAGATGGCTGTTGGCAATTTAGTGCCATATAAATTCCCGAGAACAAATACTTGATCCAGCTATTAAAATCATTGATGGTTATCAAAAATATGCACATGACCGAATACTGTACTTTTGTCATACAGCTTGCTATTTTCACAGTATGGTGATGAAAACTTGTAGAAGGCAGTCATTGGCACAAATTGTCTCAATGTGAGTTCATATTTGCCACTGATCAGTGTTTAAAAATTAAAGGTACTCTAAGCTAAAAATGCTTTTACCGTCTGAGCAGTGATGAAAAAGTTCCATGGTAACAGTGTGCCCAGGCCCAGGAGCAGGAAGCAGCCATACACCACACCACCTCTGCAATGAATACCATCAACACATAAATGAGTATCAAATATATTTTAGAATAGTGCATTTATACCATACAGTGCTAAATGATGAATATAAAATACTATATACGTACATGTATATAATTTAATGTTTTATTACATAAAAAGACTTAAGAATTATCAACTAAATTTACAATTACAATGTACAATAAAAAAATGATCAAATACTGTAATCTCACTTCTTTTATGTATATACTGTACATACTACATAAAAATACTATATTACAGCCTATTCAGATTTAGGAAATACACTGCATTTAATTTTCATTAATACGAGATGTCATATATATTTCTATGGTTTATGTTTATCATTAAAATATACATAATAAGTATTATAGACACACAAATACAACAGATAATTTATACCAAGACAGTCCAATTAAGTCAAATAAAATTGATTTCCATCTAGGTTCATGTATATTTTTACCTCATTCAAGCATGTGTATGTCATGCCGAATAGGTAAAATTCCTTGTACAACTATGTATCATGTCCAGATAAACTATATGAATATGAAAACAGCAACACTCTTCTTGCTGAATAAGGCAAGCAAAAATTTGAGTATGCAATAATTTTGTAAAAATCATTCTGAACCTAACAAAAAAAATACATTTCATTGTGTTTATTATTAAATTTACTGTAAACTTATCTAAAATATATTTGGTTGGATTAGGCTAAATTAAACTGAGCTTGTTATAATAAGGTTAGGCAAGTTTTCTAAAGTTCTTTTGGTAAAAAATGATTAATTTTTACATTAACATAAATAAAAAAAATTTAGAAAGGACTCATTTTTAAACGTGTTCTTGCTAATTGACCAATTTTACCTATTCAGCAAGACATGTATATATCTTCTTTACATCAAATACTAGGGTTTATAACCATTAATCTGTCACTTCTGGCAGTTGCCTACAACAGAGGTTACAATTAACGTAACAGTAAAATAATCATTAAATACAGCTTCTCCTCACTTAGCGACATACTCATTTACCAACGACTTGAACTTATGACGGGCTCTCTGACCAGTATACATACTTAAATAATGTATGTATATTAGAGCTGATTTCCTCTATTCTCTTTTTTACTATATACAGTACACTACTGTATAAACATTTAAAAATATACCAGAAATGTAATAAAGTTGGTAGAATTACCGACAATATGTAAAGTAAAAGGACACAAGTGCAACTAATGTGACATTTTATTGTGGCAACGTTTATGTTACCCAAGTAATAGCTTTTATATCCTTTTACTCATGTACGAATTAATTGCTCTACCATATTGTATTACTTTTGTCACTACTACTACTACTACTTCTACCACTAGTGAACATCGAAATGGTACCTCACTAGTATTGCACCTCACTCTGAGCCTTTATATACCCTCTGTGTCCATGTATTGTTTGTAATGGCTTGATAAAGCTCCTGGAGAGCGAAACGTTGCCACAATAAAATGTCACATTAGTTGCACTTGTGTCCTTTTACTATACCAGAAATGTTATAAATGGTGCAAAGATGACATTAAAACAATATCAAAGATGGTTGACACAAACCCACTACCATTATAGTATGCTCCTCACTTAGCGACGAATTTGTTTACCGACGTGGTCTTAGGAACAGAACTCAGTCATTAAGTGAGGGGAGGCTGTACTGTTATCTCCAGACTTCTATGCCAGCCCCTGTCCACCCACACCCACACTCTCCATGTGACCATTACATCTACCACTGTTTCTATACCTAAACACACTCCTTCATCTCCTACCAAGTGGAAGCAACCTTGAAAATGCAAAGATCTGGATATAATAAAAATATAACATAGAATATAAGGACAAGGAAGCTGTCATTCAGCTGAATAAATTGTCAGTAGTATGAGTCATGTTGTACTGGTACTGTTTGTGTATCATGTTAATACTAAATATTTACCCTTATAAACCATACCACGGGTGGGGCTTGAACCCACGGGTTCAAGCCCCACCTGTGGTATGGTTTGTTTGCAATAATGTCATTATGATATCGCGAGTCATTTGCCCTGAGCGAGTCATATAGCCATTGGGCATGCAACATCACCTGAGTGTCACCTGTTCATTCCATTTCAAATCCTGGAGAGGTAGTACAAGGACATGTCAACTGCAACTCTATCTCCTGTACAACTGTCACATCTTTCATCTTGAAGCTGCCTTTATCTTGTGATCCTCCTGCCTGCCTGCCCCCCCACCTCTCCAGTACTAAGATATACTCAAATCTATTGTCAGCAAACTCAGCAAGTGTCCTGCTCTTCTACATCTTCCTTACCATACTCTGCTGCTGGGTTCAGCCCTGGCTCTTTTTCTACAGCTCAAGACATTCCTCTCCCGAGCTATTCTTCATCTGTCCCCACTTTCTCCTCTCACCCCTTTTGGGTCATACCTGGGAGTCTTCAGTTCAGTTCAGTTCAGTTCAGTTGCTGTACAATAAATGACAGTTTAATCATCTAGTACAGTGGTACCTCGGGACACGAAGAGCTCAAAACTCGAACAATTATGCAAGTGCTTTTGCAAGTGTATTTTTGGGGGTCTGAAACGGATTAATCTAATTTACATTATTCCTTATGAGAACAAATTCGTTCGGTACTGGCACTTGAGCAGCCTTCTGGAATTAAAAAGTTTGTATCCCGAGGTACCACTGTACTACTTTCCTCCGTCTTGTGAATCCATCTACATGAGCAGTTAGAGAATGGCAGATTTTGGTGGTCAGCAGTGACTCAGTGGCGAAATCTGTGGTGGAAGATTGAGACACTTACGTAGCATATGGGAATCTTTATTCAGGAAACGTTTCGCCACACAGTGGCTTCATCAGTCCAATACAAAGAGGAAGGCGTAAGGAGAGGAGGAGAATGAGGTAATCAGTCCCTCAACCTGGAGTCGATGTGTTCAGTCCATCAATCTTGTAGAATGTACATTCTACAAGATTGATGGACTGAGCACATCGACTCCAGGTTGAGGGACTGATTACCTCATTCTCCTCCTCTCCTTACGCCTTCCTCTTTGTATTGGACTGATGAAGCCACTGTGTGGCGAAACGTTTCCTGAATAAAGATTCCCATATGCTACATAAGTGTCTCAATCTTCAACTTGTCGGTTTTTCAAACCATTCATCACAGAAATCTGTGGTAATGAGCTAGTGTGAGAGAGACATCTAATGGGTGAGACACTGTGCCCCAGGCTGTGTCTGCCCATCTTCAGTGTTAACTGCTATTATCGGCTGTGTTCCTGCTCTATTGCTGCTTTATGTTCTCCTCAGCCCTCAAATATAATTTAAAGTGGTAGACACTGTGCCACCCTAAGCCAGCCAAGACATCAGAAGGCTGGCGAAAATTTGTCATGGGCATATCTATGGGTTCTTTAGATGGTGGAAAGTATTAATAAAGGATTAGGTTCTGCCGTTTATTAAACAGGAGTATGTGGACACAGATTATTATAACAAAAAATGAAGCACTAAACCTACAAGGGTCATACAGCACAGCAGGGCAGGGAAGAATACAGGGGTATTGGGGAGCAAGAGGGAGAGGTAGAAAGGGCTGCGAGGACTGCTAGAGGCAACATCATCAAAATTTATTAAGTAAATCAGTTGCTGTCAAACAGTCAATGAGAGAGTCTGAGTCAAAGGTGGGTCTGTCAGCAAGGAGGGAAGATAAAGTAGGGACATTAGAGTGGTGACAATGTCGGAGGTAAATTCTGTGTGCTTGTTGATAGTGGACAGTCCAACAGAATGTGGCTAACAAACTGGAACCCGACAAGTCTCACAGAGTGGAACAGGGTGTCTCTCCATGAAATATCCATGAGTAAAACAAGTATGGCCAATGCAAAGAAGGAAGAGTGTATTCTCCAAACCACGGCACTGATGACAAGAAGATGGCCAGAAACCTATGTGTGTACTTGGTTTAATAGAATGTAATTTGTTATGTACCAGATCACACCAATGTTGTTGCCAACGGTTGTGAAGGTGGGTAGAAATGACAAAATAATCTATGAATGGAACACCTAAATGAAACTGGGAGGTCATGTACTGCTGACTGCACAACAGTGTCTGCCTGTTCATTGCCCTGTATGTCAACACGACCGGGGACCCAGCAAAAAAACTATCTTTGGGCTTGCTAGAGATACAGCATAACCAAAGTTGGATACGAAGAACTAGGGGATGAGGTGAATCAAATTTTCTTATAGCCTGCAAAACACTAAGGGAGTCTGAAACTAAAACAAATGGTGACACAGGCATAGATGCAATACGGGTAAGTGCTACAAGAATTGCATACAATTCAGCTGTAAAAATGCTAGCCGAGGCTAATAAACGCCCTCACACAACACTGTCCAGAAACATTGCTGCAAATCCGACACCGTCAGGCTTAGAACCATCGGTGTACACTTCAATGGCATGAGAACGAGACAGTAAGTGATTAAGAGAGCGAGAAGCAATCGTAGGTATTTGGATTTTTGCACATGGCAGTGGGGAAGAACAGACACAAACTGTCGGAACTTTCCAAGGGGGAAGGGAACAGTTAGATGCTACATGAACACGGAAAGATGGCAACTGAAGAGAAGACAAGAGCAAATGTAAACAAACAGAAAAGGGATGGAGTAAATGGGTGACAAACAAATAAGGAACTTCTACTAACATCCGTTACTATCCTATACATATATGGAAGGATTGTGGAGGTCATGAGAGCAAACAATATAGGAGAGGCAATGAGCATCATGGCGATCGGTCAAGGATGGAATATTCGCCTCTACATAGAGGCTCTCAACAGGTGAAGAGCGAAAAGCACCAAGGCATAAACATAATCTCTCATAATGGATGGGATCAAGGCTAGAAAGAGTTGCAGGAGAGGCCGCTGAATACATCTGGTCACCATAATCTAGTTTTGATAAAATTAGGGCAGAATATAGTCGAAGGAGAGTTGTACGATCAGCCACACATGAAAGATGAGCGAGGGTTTTAAGGAGGTTCAGCCGGCTATGACAAGTTGCCTTCAAGGAGGAAATGTGGGGTTTCCAGGATAACCTCGCATTACTTCCTTGAACGTATCCCAGAATGTGATACTGTCAGATTTCCAAGAAACCTGACAGTATCACATTCTGGGATACGCGAACCATATAGGTACGCTGGAGCAGAAGGGACGATTGAACAGTCAGTGCCTGCACAAGCTATAGGAAAGTCATCAACATAGAGCGATGACCAAATATTAGATGGAAGAATAGATGCCAGATCATTTACAGCAAGGAGAAAGTGTAGCATTCAGGACACGTCCCTGGGGGACACCATCAGCTTGGACAAAATCCAAGGAAAGCATATTATTAACCCGAACACGGAAATATCTCTTGGATAAGAAGTTCCTAAGGAAAAATGGCAAATTGTCTCGGAGGCCTATGGGGTGGGCCTGGGTTCAAGATGTTATATCTCCAAGTTGTCATATGCCTTCTCAAGATCAAAAAAGATGGCGATAACCAATTGGTTATTTGCAAAAGCATGATGAACATACATATTTAAGCAAAGTAAGGGAGTTAAAAGTAGAACGGCCCTTACGAGAGCCATATTGACTAGTGGAGAGACTATTGTGGGTTTCTAAATACCACATCAAATGTCTATTTACCAGACGTTCCATCACCTTGCAAATTGCACTGGTTAGAGCAATGGGATGATAGTGGGAGGTATGTGTCCCATAGTACCTGGTTTACAGAAAGGGAGAACAATGGCAGATTTCCACAGCTGGGGAAGAACGTCTTGCAACCAAATAAGATTAAATAGGCATAAGAGGACAGCAAGCGCTGACTGATGTAAATGCTGGAGCATACAAATATGAATGTCGTCAGGCCCAGCTGCCGATGATCGACAAGCGGAGAGAGTTGACTCCAATTCCAGAAGTGTAAAAGGCACATTATAAAACTCTTCCCTGCTAGAAGAAAAGTCTAAGGGTTCAAACTCTGGCAAACTTGGGGTACAGATGGAGCCCCTGAGAGATACAGACGAGATGATTACCAATTTCTGTGGCAACGTCAGGAGGGTTTGCTACAGCGACACTGGCAACCCGAAGAACGGGAGCCAGGTTGGAGAGTATTTGCCACTCAGTTTCCATACTTTTTTTCCAGACTGCACTCATAAAGGCAGCCGAAGTGATGGTAGAAACATAATCCCGCCAGCAAGTGCGTTTAGCTTTGACACGGCGGGCGACCACTCTAGTCTGCTTAAAATCAAGGAGTTGCTCTGTGGTTCTACTGCTCGAGCTGCTTTGGGGATTAGCGTGGACGGTTACAAAGCATGGCTTGCTTCTGCAGTGTTTTAAAAATTGAGGTTGGAGAGTTGAAGGAGGAGGTCTTGCTTCTCCAGGAGGAGATTAGGAGGCTGAAGGTCCACCTCAATGGGTCTGGGAGAGAGTGTGAGGTGGCTGGAGTTGTGGGAAATGAGGCTTCTAGCAGTGAGGTGCAGTCTGTCTCTCGCTGTGAGGAGGCTGTAGGTGGGGAGGTAGCAACGGCTACCAGCAGTGAGGTGCAGTCCAGCACCTGCTACAAGTGGCGAGTGGTAACCAGTAATGGGAGGAGAATCAGAATAAGGAAAGTTAAGAGTGAAGATCTGAAGGTAGAAAATTGCTTCTCTGTTCTTCAGGATGAATGTACTTTAGTGGCCAGTGAAGGTAAGGGTACTACTGCCCCTGCTAACAGAGGTAAGCGCATTCTTGTGGTTGGTGACTCTCAGGTAAGATATATTGACCGTGCTTTTTGTAATAGGAATAAGAAGATGAGAGATAGTGTGTGCTTCCCTGGAGCTGGTGTTGGGGACATAGTTAACAGGCTGGATAATATCATGTCAGGTAATGGGAACAAGCCCATTATTTGTCTCAGTGCTGGTGGAAATGATATTGGAAAGGGTAGGAGAGAAGAGCTGCTAGGTAAGTACAGGTCAGCTATAGATTTCATTAAGTCTAAGGGAGGGATCCCAATCATATGTAGCATCTTGCCTAGAAGGGGAGTAGGAAATGAATGGTTGTCTAGGGCAATTGGTGTAAATTGCTGGCTAGACAGATACTGCAAGGAACTTGCAATCCCATTCATTGACAACTGGAACAACTTTTATGGCAAACATGATATGTATGCAAGGGATGGGGTACATCTCTCTGGGGCTGGGGTGGTAGCACTTGCAAACTCAATTGAGAAGGCCATTGGTGAAATGCCTATGATTTTAAACTGATAGAAGATAGAGGTATGGGTGTGTGTGGGAAACAAGCAGGTTGCAACACTAGGGTTGGAATCAGTAAATGTATAAAAGGCATTCAGCATGAAGTTATAAATAAAGACAATAGATCAGGTCAGCAAACAAATGGGGACAGCAGAGGACAGCAAGGGACTAGCTCCCTTAAGGTTTACTATACTAATAGCAGGAGTGTAAGAAATAAGATAGATGAGCTAAGATTAATTGCAAGTGCAGGAAACATAGATATTATTGCTATAACAGAGACCTGGCTCAATCTGAAAGATAGAGAGATGCCCTCTGAATGTCACATACAAGGCTATAAATTATTCCACACTGACAGGGTCAACAGGAAGGGTGGTGGAGTAGCGATGTATGTCAGAGACAATTTAAATTGTTGTGTTAGACAAGATATAAAAGTAGAAGCGTCAGCCATTGAATCTGTTTGGTTACAGCTTCTCGAGGGTCGAGAAAAACTAATTTTGGGTGTGATTTACAGGGCCCCAAATCTTGAAAGGGAGTGCAGTAAACTTCTATGGGACGAAATTCGTAAGGCATCTACATACGAAAATGTTGTGCTAATGGGAGATTTCAACTATAGACAGATTGACTGGAGCAATTTGACAGAAAATTTAGAGTCAGGTGACTTTCTTGATACGATCCAGGATTGTTTTTTAAAACAGTTTGTGACAGAGCCAACTAGAGGAAATAACCTCCTTGACTTGGTTCTTGCCAGTAGGGAAACACTAATTAATAATCTTGAGGTTAATGATGAGCTTGGGGAAAGTGATCACAAATCACTCAGTTTTAATATATCATGGAATTCCCCTAATAATGGCAATCAAGTCTCCGTCCCTGACTTTCGCTAGGCTGATTTCATAGGACTGAAAAATTACTTAGATGGGCTGAACTGGAATGACCTGACTAAGGGTCAGGTAGGTGGTGATGGTTGCCGATATGATGCTTTCCAGGGCATAGTTCTAGCTGCTCGGTCAAATTATGTTCCAAATAGGGAGATCAGATCAATAAAAAATGATCCTAAATGGATGAACAATAGATTAAAATATCTGACTGGTCAAAAGAGAGGCATATATAGGCAAATCAAAAGAGGAGAGGGGCAATTAAGAAATCGATATATTCAGTTAAAGAGAGAAATAAAAAAGGGAATTAGAAAAGCAAAAAGAGATTATGAGGTTAAAGTTGCAAGAGAATCGAAGACTAACCCAAAAGGATTCTTTCAGGTATACAGAAGTAAGATCAGGGACAAGATAGGCCCACTCAAAAGTTCCTCGGGTCAGCTCACTGACAGTGATAAGGAAATGTGTAGAATTTTTAACACATACTTCCTCTCAGTTTTTACACATGAGGATACCAGCGATATTCCAGTAATGATAAATTATGTAGAACAGGACGATAATAAACTGTGCACGATTAGGGTCACAAGTGACATGGTCCTTAGGCAAATAGATAAATTAAAACCTAACAAATCCCCAGGCCCTGATGAACTGTATGCAAGGGTTCTAAAGGATGTAAAGAGGAGCTTAGCACACCTTTGGCTAATCTTTTCAACATATCACTACAAACTGGCATGGTGCCAGATAAGTGGAAAATGGCAAATGTGATACCTATTTTCAAAACAGGTGACAGGTCCTTAGCTTCGAACTATAGACCAATAAGCCTAACCTCCATAGTGGGAAAATTTATGGAATCAATAATTGCCGAGGCAGTTCGTAGCCACCTTGAAAAGCATAAATTAATCAACGAATCTCAGCATGGTTTTACAAAGGGGCGTTCCTGCCTTACGAATTTATTAACTTTTTTCAATAAGGTATTTGAGGAGGTAGATCATGGTAATGAACATGATATTGTGTATATGGACTTCAGTAAGGCTTTTGACAGGGTCCCACATCAGAGACTATTGAGGAAAATTAAGGCACATGGAATAGGAGGAGAAATTTTTTCCTGGATAGAGGCATGGTTGACAAATAGGCAGCAGAGAGTTTGCATAAATGGGGAGAAATCAGAGTGGGGAAGCGTCACGAGCGGTGTTCCACAGGGGTCAGTGTTGGGCCCCCTGCTGTTCACAATCTACATAAACGACATAGATGAGGGCATAAAGAGCGACATCGGCAAGTTTGCCGATGACACCAAAATAGGCCGTCGAATTCATTCTGACGAGGACATTCGAGCACTCCAGGAAGATTTGAATAGACTGATGCAGTGGTCGGAGAAGTGGCAGATGCAGTTTAATATAGACAAATGCAAAGTTCTAGATGTTGGACAGGACAATAACCATGCCACATATAAACTAAATAATATAGATCTTAATATTACGGATTGCGAAAAAGATTTAGGAGTTCTGGTTAGCAGTAATCTGAAACCAAGACAACAGTGCATAAGTGTTCGCAATAAAGCTAATAGAATCCTTGGCTTTATATCAAGAAGCATAAATAATAGGAGTCCTCAGGTTGTTCTTCAACTCTATACATCCTTGGTTAGGCCTCATTTAGATTATGCTGCACAGTTTTGGTCACCGTATTACAGAATGGATATAAATGCTCTGGAAAATGTACAAAGGAGGATGACAAAGTTGATCCCATGTATTAGAAACCTTCCCTATGAGGATAGACTAAGGGCCCTGAATCTGCACTCTCTAGAAAGACGTAGAATTAGGGGGGATATGATTGAGGTGTATAAATGGAAGACAGGAATAAATAAAGGGGATGTAAATAGTGTGCTGAAAATATCTAGCCTAGACAGGACTCGCAGCAATGGTTTTAAGTTGGAAAAATTCAGATTCAGGAAGGATATAGGAAAGTACTGGTTTGGTAATAGAGTTGTGGATGATGAATGGTTTGAAAAACCGACAAGTTGAAGATTGAGACACTTATGCAGCATATGGGAATCTTTATTCAGGAAACGTTTCGCCACACAGTGGCTTCATCAGTCCAATACAAAGAGGAAGGCGTAAGGAGAGGAGGAGTATGAGGTAATCAGTCCCTCAGCCTGGAGTCGATGTGTTCAGTCCTGAACACATCGACTCCAGGCTGAGGGACTGATTACCTCATACTCCTCCTCTCCTTACGCCTTCCTCTTTGTATTGGACTGATGAAGCCACTGTGTGGCGAAACGTTTCCTGAATAAAGATTCCCATATGCTGCATAAGTGTCTCAATCTTCAACTTGTCGGTTTTTCAAACCATTCATCACAACTGTCAGACACTGCAGCATCATGGGATCTTCTTACAAAGAATTCTTCAACGCTTGTTCAACCTTTGGACAAAGACCTACTTCGACTAGTGGATGGTACCACTATGATCCCGCCTCCGTCTGCTTCAAGTCACCTCACTACAGTATATAAGCCACGTCTACGGCCCTATGCTGTACATTCTACAAGATTGATGGACTGAACACATCGACTCCAGGCTGAGGGACTGATTACCTCATACTCCTCCTCTCCTTACGCCTTCCTCTTTGTATTGGACTGATGAAGCCACTGTGTGGCGAAACGTTTCCTGAATAAAGATTCCCATATGCTGCATAAGTGTCTCAATCTTCAAGTTGTGGATGAGTGGAACAAACTCCCGAGTCCAGTTATAGAGGCCAGAACGTTGTGTAGCTTTAAAAATAGGTTGGATAAATACATGAGTGGATGTGGGTGGGTGTGAGTTGGACCTGATAGCTTGTGCTACCAGGTCGGTTGCCGTGTTCCTCCCTTAAGTCAATGTGACCTGACCTGACTAGGTTGGGTGCATTGGCTTAAGCCGGTAGGAGACTTGGACCTGCTTCGCATGGGCCAGTAGGCCTGCTGCAGTGTTCCTTCGTTCTTATGTTCTTATATCTGCCCCACACAGCGCATTTCCAACGCACTGCATGAGCATAGGCACCAAGGCACGCACTTCTAAGAATGCCTGCCCGAGGTTTGAGGTATAGAATGTGAAGCTGCAGTTAAAACTGAGATTGAGAAGAGGTGTAACAGCTCATTAATGGAGGATGAAGAATAATCCTCACCAAAAGCAGTTTGATGTGAGTAAGGTCCCAATTCGCTCGGTCAAATTGCCAGCGTGGGCTATGTGGTGGTGAATACGAAAAGTTTGGGGGACTGGAATATGATCGCTGTCATGCAAGTCTGGGAGGACAGACCAGGTAGTCTAGTGCAGTTGATGAAGAACAAACCAAGATATCAATGCAAGAGTACGAGGGTTAAAATGGGTGGGAGTACACGTATTTAAAACATGGAGAGGGAGAGAAGTGAGAAAAGCCTCTAACAGTCTAACTGAATGCCGCGAGTCACAGTGAGACTCCCCTCCCCCCCCATCCCCCAAGAGGAAATGGTGAGTATGGAGAAAATTCTCCAGGAAAGGGGGTATCTCTTAGCCTTCCCTCAGCCCTCTGAGGAACTTAGCCCTCCCGGACTCTTCCTTCCTCGCAAACAGTTTTATGAGGAACATATGTACTATAGCGTCACGAGGCACGCTTTCCTCTCCTTGCTAGAGTTCCTGATCAACTACACGAGGTTAAACGAGAGTAATTACTCTTTTTTTCCATAACAGGAAAATTAAGAGTAAGCATTATGATTTCTAGTTACAGCTAAACAACAGGAAACAACCATCCTGTGTTACTTCTTGTTTCAATGTGTAGTAAGGGATATAAAGCTGAACTCAGCGACAGAGGCGTCGCTAGAGTTGGTGTCATCCGGGACAGCATCTTTGGTGTCACCCCCAGTTATGTCACTACTGCATGACCAGTGACTAATGTTTAACAATAAGAACGTTTAAGGGCCATAAACTGAACAGGAGAATACTTCTCAAGTTTATTAATGATAAAATAAATAATCGTAGTAATATTGAGGAAACAAACTCAAATATCACTGAGTACAGCCAACAGAGCCTACATTTATTCATCGTCAACAGTGCAAAAACAAAAAACAAAAAACTTGAAAAATAAAGAAAAACATTGCAATATCAGAGAAACACTAGTTCCGATTTGACCTTGATTGAGTACAGGTAACATCTCAGTGAATCTGATCTTACATTTTCTTGCCTTCAGTTATGCAAAATCATCTAGCACATCATCAAAATCAATTATTTTCCCTATATAGGCTTATTTGTTCTTTGTTAATATATAATAGGTTAAATAGAAACAAAGGATTCTTCTCTTATGTTGGTGCAGCACTCTTTTGTGCATTAGTGTCACCTTCTTTAGAGGCTCTATGGTGTCACCCCCTAAATGGTGTCACCCGGGACGGCCCGCCCCCCCCCCCCCCCCACGCCCCTGCTCAGCGATTCTTTTGTGGGGACGAACTGGTGGGCGCTGGGCAGGGCGACAAATTAGGGTGAATTCAGATATCAGAGCATGAACACGTCACAAATCTCCCGCTGAGAACAAAGAAAATAATGACTGTGTGGTAAATCTGAAATACTGTCAATCTCCAATAGGAAAACTAGTGTTAAAAGGAAACACGAGTGTATAATCCCGGTAAAGTGTAGTTTGTGTCGTGGTATGCATTCAGGTGTTATGAACAAAGGGACAAAATATCACTCTATCGTGTAAAGAATAACCAAAGTAGCTCCCTATCAACAAGTGAGGACATAACTACGCATCTGTAGCAACCTACTCAAGACATCGACACAGGGCTATACTTTCCCTACCACAAACTAGGGGAAATTGGGTCAGTTACAATACCCAGGTAAGCCCAGCCATACCCACATCTAATTACGTTAGCTGCGGCTAATAGGTAGATGGAATAAGTCACTCTTGTCTGACTTTTTTGGGTTATCCTAGGTTCTCTACACATATGCTGCTATGTATGATAATTCTATGTAACTGTATTTGTGTATACCTGAATAAACTTACTTACTTGACTGGAGTTACCAATTAATCCCATCACGTGCGGACGATTCACCTAAAAGCAAGCGAGTACCACACCGCATTTCAGATATTGAAATGCTGGACATACGCTCATTTGGGGCAAATTATATGAATAACTCGCTTGTTAATCATCAGTCACTGTGGACACAGCACCCCGGAGGGATTTCCAGGGAGAGGCTGCTGGGAATAGTGCTGTTAAAAGATAAGTAATGCTTGGCTTATGTTTTTCACACAGGAAAGTGTACTAATCTAACCAGTTCTCCGCAGACAGCATTAAAATCACCGAGTAACAGAAGGGGTGGCGGGAAGGAAGAAACGAGAAATGCAACATCTGGGATACATAATGCCCGGAGAGAGAAATACAAAGAACTGACTATACCACTTATTCAAGTTGATGCGTGCTGCAGTGTAATGCAGCAAAGTATGAACAAAGAACTGATGGTATGGTATACTGGTGCGTATACGAAACGCACTTTCATTAAAGGTTCCATCGGGAAAAAGGATCCGATGAATATAATATAACCTAGCAAGAAATAGGATGGATAATAGCGGAGCGTAATTTGGGTTCTTGTAAATAAACACAAACAGGGGAAAACTGGGAGAGCAACACCTGAAGCTCACCCCGGTTACCTCTGAAGCCTCGGATATTCCACTGTAAATAAGCCATGATTTGCGAAGAGGATACAAGAAATCTGAAGGTATTGGTATGTACGGACTAGAAGGGTTAGAAAAGTCCTTATGTGGAGGCAGTTAGTTTAATATGTTTATTATGCACCCCATACCCATCCTGTGGGCGGTAGTATTTATTATTATAATCAAGGGGGAAGCGCTAAACCCGGAGGATTATACAGCGCCTGGGGGGGGGATGTGGAAGGCATTCAGGCTTAATTCGGGGAACTGGAGCACAGATCCAATTCCCTAAATCAAGAGCCCCTCACCAACATCAAGGAACCTTCCTTGAGGGGTGTGGGCGGTAGTAAAAAGATTAGAGGTACATAATTGGTCCAGGGACTGGACACCAAAGTTTTGATAGCTGAGCAAGTTACAGAGGTAACGAACTCACAATTTACAAAGGTAATGAACTCACAATTTTCACAGGTAATGAACTCCAGTTAGGTCTGGTCACAATCATGACAAGTTACAAAGGTATTTACATATTACAGAGGTACGTAATGGGTCCAGGGACTGGGACTCCAAAGTTTTGATTGCTGAACTAGGTACAGAGGTAATGAACTCACAAGTTACAAAGGTAATGAATCCTACAAGAATGGTTACTTACGTTTATACATGGCTACAATCATGAACAAATTATAGAGTAATGAGCAATTCACACTTCCACACCCGGTCACAACTGTAATGAGTTATTGGTGCAAATATTGATTGAGTCACACACACACACACACACACACACACACACACACACACACACACACACACACACACACACACACACACACACACACACACACACAAAGGTAGATGAATCTATAATTTCCTAACAAACAGGACACAAAGAGAAATAGTAAACAGAGAAAAAGTCAGAGGCAACTACAATCAAAAGCTGTTCCACAAGGTACAGTACTCGCTCCCATCCTGTTCCTCATCCTCATATCTGACATAGACAGAGATGTAAGCCAGGGCACCATGTCTTTTTTTGCGGATGACACTTGAATTTGCATCCATCGAAGACACTGCAAATCTCCAAACAGACATCAACCAAATCTTTAAATGGGCCGCAGAAAACAATATGAACTTCAATGAAGACAAATTTCAATTACTCCGCTATGGAAAACTCGAGGAAATTAAAATTGTATCGGAGTATAAAACAAATTCCAACATGTGGAGCAGCGGAAAACGAATACGTAGCGAAGAGTTGGGACGCTGCGAAGAAAGGAGTTGTGCACACGGAATAAGTTTGTTTATTCAGGTATACGCAAATACAGTTACATAGATTATCATACATAGTAGCATATGTGTAGAGTACCTAGGATAACCCAAAAAAGAAGTCAGACGGAAAAGAGTGAAAAGGAGGAACAGGGGGTGGATCAGTGTCCATCAATGGTTTAGTCTCCTCAATATATTCGGAGATAGCTTCAAGTGTTTCAGAGGACAAGGACGTCGTATGTGGGACGATATTGGAGACAGGAGGATTAGAGCGAGTAAAGATCGGGCGACGACGGAATTTACCAAAGTAGGGGATGACGAAAGGTTAGAGGGAACTTGAGAAGAAGCCTGGGAGGGGACAGGAGAGGGAGCGACCTGGGAGGAGACAATAGGAAGGTAGTACTGTGTATGAGGATGCGGCTGAACCTCCACACTCGCAAGAGAGCAAGACTGGAAAGGAAAAATGTGCAGATAGAATAAGTGAAGGATACTTACCTGTCTTTAACTTTTAAATATAAATAATAATTATCACAAGAACCCAATGGAAATACGTCACTTTGGCTTTTTTGGGTTATTCTGGGTCCCTTCCCTTTATTAAAAGCTGCTATGTATGATATTCTAAGTAACTGTGTATACATGTATCTGAATAAACTTACTAAAGATGTCTCGACGCTCATGAACGGCTCTTGACCCCAGGAATTGGAGCTACTCTCCCATTCCGTGGAACAAACAAACATCTTCCATTCCCCCAAGGTTTAGCGCTTCCCCATGAATATAATAATAACTACAATAAAAATGAACAATGTGGTTAATTTAAAGCCAGTGGAAAGATTTAACTGTACTTAGGGCCTGAGGCTGTTACTATTCTCGGGACATTTTTTATACAGATGACAATGACACAGATGACAACAAGGAAATAGTGAAATATTGAAATCCCAGTACGACTCTGTGTTTAGTGAACCACTAATCGGTCTGAGGATCGACGACCCAAATGATTTCTTCATGAATGAGCCTCAAAACTCCATAAATGTATGCCAGATTTCTGACATTACCCTAACTCCGATAGATTTCGAAAAAGCCATTGACAACATGCCCATGCACTCAGCCCCGGGCCCAGACTCGTGGAACTCTGTTTTCATTAAGAACTGCAAGAAACCCCTCTCGCGTGCCCTAAGTACACTATGGAGGAGGAGCTTGGACATGGGTGAAATTCCACAGTCGCTTAAAACAACGGATATAGCCCCACTCCATAAAGGTGGCAGCAAAGCATTAGCTAAGAACTATAGACCAATAGCTCTGACGTCCCACATCATAAAAATCTTTGAAAGAGTGCTAAGAAGCAGGATTGCAAATCACCTGGATTCCCAAAATCTGCACAATCCAGGGCAACATGGGTTCAGGGCAGGTCGCTCCTGCCTCTCACAACTACTGGATCACTATGATATGGCCTTGGATGCACTGGAAGAAAATCAGAATGCAGATGTAATATACACAGACTTTGCAAAAGCATTTGACAAATGCGATCATGGTGTAATAGTCCATAAAATACGTGCTAAAGGAATAACTGGGAAAGTGGGGAGATGGATCTTCAACTTCCTAACAAACCGAACACAAAGAGTAGTGGTCAACAGAGTTAAATCGGAGGCTGCCATAGTGAAGAGCTCTGTTCCACAAGGCACAGTACTCGCCCCCATCTTATTCCTTATCCTCATATCAGACATAGACAGAGATATACATCACAGCATCGTATCATCCTTTGCGGATGATACTAGGATCTGCATGAGGCTGTCATCTGCTGAGGACGCGGTTAACCTCCAAGAAGATATAAACAAAGTTTTCCAGTGGGCAACGGTAAACAATATGATGTTCAATGAGGACAAATTCCAACTACTCCGTTATGGAAAACTGGAGGAGATAATAACTTGAACAGAGTATACTACAGACTCTGGCCATACAATAGAGCGGAAAAATAATGAAAGGGACCTGAGAGTAGTAATGTCTGAGGATCTCACTTTCAAGGATCACAACAGTGCCACGATCGCACGTGCAAAGAAAATGACAGGATGGATAATGAGAACGTTCAAAACGAGAGATGCCAATTCAATAATGATCCTTTTCAAATCACTTGTTCTCTCTAGGCTGGAATACTGCTGTACATTAACATCTCCATTCAAAGCAGGTGAAATCTTTTACTGCACGTATAAGTTCTGTCAAGCACTTTAACTACTGGGAACGCTTGGAAGCACTTGACTTGTACTCGTTGGAACGCAGGAGGGAGAGATATATCATAATCTACACTTGGAAAATCTTGGAAGGAATGGTCCCAAATCTGCACACAGAAATCACTCCCTACGAAAGTAAAAGACTGGGCAGGCGATGCAAAATGCCCCCAATAAAAAGTAGGGGCGCCATTGGTACACTAAGGGAAAACACCATAAGTGTCCGGGGCGCAAGACTGTTCAACAGCCTCCCATCAAGTATTAGGGGAATTGCCAATAAACCCCTGGCTGCCTTCAAGAGAGAGCTGGACAGATAGCTAAAGTCAGTGCCGGATCAGCCGGGCTGTGGCTCGTACGTTGGACTGCGTGCGGCCAGCAGTAACAGCCTAGTTGATCAGGCCCTGATTCATCGGGAGGCTTGGTCATGGACCGGGCTGCGGGGGCGTTGATCCCCGGAATAACCTCCAGGTAACCTCCAGGTACATTTTTAATAAGACACGTGAAGTACACAGTACCTGGAGTCTACCTGGAGGGCATTCCGGGGATCAATGCCCCCGCGGCCCGGTTCACGACCAGGCCTCCAGGTGGATCAGGGCCTGATCAACCAGGCTCTTACTGCTGGCCGCACGCAATCCAACGTACGAACCACAGCCCGGCTGATCCGGCACCGACTTTAGGTGTCTGTCCAGCTCCCTCTTGAAGACAACCAGGGGTTTTCCCGTAATGCCCCTTATTGCTGGGGGGAGGCTGTTGAACAGTCTTGGGCCCCGGACACTTATTGTTTTCTCTTAGTGTACCAGTGACGCCCCTACTTTTCACTGGGGGTATGTTGCATCGCCTGCCAAGTCTTTTGCTTTCGTATGGAGTGGTTGCTGTGTGCATATTAGGGACCAGTCTCTCCAGAATCTTCCAGGTGTAGATTATGATATATCTCTCTTGCCTGCGCTCTAGCGAGTACAAGTTAAGTGCTTCCAGGCGCTCCCAGTAGTTAAGGTGTTTGATGGAACTTATACGTGCAATAAAGGTTCTCTGTACATTCTCTAGCTCTGCAATTTCACCTGCCTTGAATGAGGATGTTAATGTACAGCAGTATTCCAGCCTCGAAAGAATAAGTAATTTAAAAAGGATCATCAATGGCTTAGCATCTCTTGTCTTGAATGCTCTCATTATCCATCCTATCAGTTTCCTAGCAGATGTGATAGTGGCATTGTTGTGGTCCTTGAAGGTGAGGTCTTCTGACATTACCACACCCAGGTCCTTCACATTACTTTTCCGCTCTAGGCTATACAAATTACTTCCTGAGACTTAAAAACCTCGAGACACTGCCAATTACTTAAAATAATAATAAAAATAAAGAAGTTTCAAGCCTATCAAGCTGCAGTGTGGGAGAGGCTACGGGACACACTTCTCCCATCAAATAACAAAAATCAGAATCTTTATTTCCTTGTAAAGCTTGCAGTGTGTGGTTTACATGTTATAAAATATTAATTACAAAGGAGGCCACTAGAATGCCTAGGCATTTTGGGCAGACTAATACTAATTCTTACTCTATATTGATATAAGTAGTGAAGCAGTACGTTTGAACATACATAACTAGATACAATTTAATTAGATACATACCTAATTAGGTACATACACAATTAGATTTAAAATAGTAAGGTAGTATAAATCATATAATAATATTACAAATGGTAGATTTAGTGATGGGATGGGATTTGTCTTGGCATGATATACTGTTTTTATTAAGTCTATCCACTAAAACTGCCAGTCAAGAATGGTAGTTTAAAAATAATGTAAAGAAAAAATAGCCAAGTAAAATTGGGTAACGAGTTCATACATTTACAAGAGGTAAATAAATACTAGGCTGTAGATGAGACTCTTAGTAGTAATTGGAAATTTTATTCATAGTTTCCCTACACGGCAGTTTTTTCTAAGGTTGACTGATCATACCTGGTGGTCGTATCAGGACAAGATAAACACGTAACTATATTATAACTACAATATATTCCCCTCTCCTTTCTATTCCCCTCTCCTTTCTATCTATATTGTGCTAACACCAGGTAAGTCTATTAGACTTAAAGCCTCTGTTGTGCAGGTGAAACGTTGTCTAAATAAAGTGTCTAATTCTATTTTTGTTTCCTTATCAAATTTAAATCATTGGTATTTCCAAATGTATTTTAACAAAATCTTTTTATACCTTCACTCATAATGCCATAACCTCACTAGTAAATAAATTATCGAGATTAACGCAACTTTTCCTCTTACTTGCAGGAAAAACAGCAACACATGGTTAGTACCATGAACAACATGATGGATAATTAACTCACTTAGACAACATCCTGGGACAAATCTGTGTGGGAGAACAAGGCTGGATGACAATTTCCTGATCAGTGACTACCAGACAACCCGCAGCTTTGCCAGACCGTCTTGCGTCAGCAGATTAATAACAATCCTTTGGTAATGCCGATAATCTTCGAGAGATATGGGGGGGAAATATAAGTAAACGTGGCGAACAGATGGTGCAAAGAGCGCGGGAGGCAGATATTTGCCTGACGGCGTCTGGCGAGTAACTGGCCCACGTGTTGCTGCTGGCTGCTGGCACACCATGGCTTACTCCATGGATGCCCAGTGCCTCCCTGTACACCTCAGAATACTTCTATATTTAGATAACTCATGCAATCTACACGGCGACTTACAGCACATAAAAAAAATTAGTTTTGCAAGTAGAATAATATAACGTATATAGTAATTACAAATAAATAAGAACGAAACTTAATGATGTAATTAGGATATCCAAAATATTCTTGAAAAAAATAAACTTACTTCACTCTGTGTAAAGAATAAGTGGGATGAGACACGTACAAAAAAAAGCTTTAAACAAGCTAAGAATAGAAAAAGACTTAATGTTCATATGAGCGAATTTACCGAGCAATCCTACCAATCAAGACAATATTAGCCAGTGCCAACTCTCTTGTGAGTGAAGATACTGTCATAAAGACATTATCTGGTATTACCACTCATCTTGCAAATGAATTAACTGTTATAAAGGCAGCATTGGGCAGCACCACTGACCCTGTGCGTGAACATACCATCCTAAAGTTAGTAATGGGCAATACCACTCATCTTCATAAATTCAAATCAGACGACAATGGGGGTTGGCAAAATACGTTTATATAAGAAGTATTCAATGGAGAAAATACAACAGTAATAAGTCTTAGAAACGGACCTCAGCTGGTACAGTGACAGGCTGAAATGTAGAGACAGTAGTACTGTAGTAAGTTCGCCTGTACTGTCCCGGGCAGGGTCTTTTCCAGATGGTGACCCGGCGTTACAATTATAATTCTTCTTTTTGAACCTCTTAAGTTTCAACATATTCAATAAATTAAATGCTATTTTCTTTGGTCTTACTGGTGAAGACGCTGATATCAGAGTCAATGGAATAAATTTATTATAAGACAAAAAATCAAGTTATTAAAATATTAGAAGCCAATACCAAAATACAGTATAGGTATGGTATGCCTATATTGTGATGATACTGGTCTGATATAGCACCATCATGGAATCTTGGCATAGACGTTATATCTTGCAACCTATTCGCTAAGGTCTTGCCTAACTTTCGGGCAAGGCCTACTTCCACTAGTGGGGTCCCACCCACCTATGATGTGGCTTCAACTGCTGCACCTCATCTGTTTCTCGTATATAAAGACCATTTCTCTGCCTTTGTTTCATATTCATCAAGACTTGCTGAACACTATTTCCAGGCTGATGGACTGATTACCTCATCTTTACTGCCTCCAGTTTCAACACCAATTACCCATGTATTGAAGTGATAAAGCCACTGCTATAGATATGTCTTCAAATAAAGATACCTAGGTGTTGTTTGTGTCTAATTCCTCACAAAAATACACCACGGTCTTCCGCGTCTAAATATAAATATTACATGACCAAACACATAAATAATATCATTATTTTACTTATTAAATATATCTGTAAACATTACTGTTGGTAGTACTCTATTATATTGGTCTTGGTATTACTTTAAGGACGGACGACTAGTGCTTGACAAAAGTCTTATAAACTTGATAATTACTGTCATGAGGGACTAACTACTACATTTTGTAATTAAATAATAACTACATTGTGTGTGTTACTTACACACGCTATCAGTCTGCAGTGTGCGTCAGAAACCGGTTGACTAGTGAATAATGTGAAGGAGGGATAAAATGCGGGCAGTGGGGATGGTAATATCATCCCGCGAGTGGGGCGATGGTCGTGAATGTACTCACCTACTTGTAGCTGCTGGGGTCGAGTATCCGTTCCATACCCATGCCTCTTAAATACAAATGGTCACACTATTCTTGGTCTCAAGGACCCCCATCAAACCTACTCGTAAACCAGTGTATTTATTCGATTTATAGATAGAGCGCTAACCCCATAGGGGTAATACAGCGCCTTGGGGAAATGGAAGGTAATCAGGCATGATTCAAAGAAAGGGAGGATAGGTTCAATTCCTTGGACCAAGAGCCCTTCTCCGGCATCAAAACATCTATTTCCTTTGAGGGAACTTTCAACTGATAATTCCATTTCCAAGCCACCCTTTCTTATTATAATAAAAAAAGAAGCGCTAAACCTACAAGGGTCATACAGCACCTTTAATACAAAGCCAAGTAAATTTCTACAGAATAAAATTAAGGTAAGGGCTTAACATGAGGGCAAACAGAGCAGACTTGAAGGGACCCCAAGGCTCCATTTTGTATAAATTGTTTTAAAAGGAAATAAACGTCATTCTTAATTTCGAATTGATTTGTGCAATTATCTTTTGCACCTTGGTTAATTATAAGACGGGACATTTTTAAAATATAGATTATTATTATAAAGAATGTGTCGGGTCTTAACCCATCACTGGTTCTGTCAGCATAGTTGCTGATCCCTGTGTTGTATAGCATATTAGTATCATCCATGTGCTTTAGATAGGAGATCCCTAGGCCTGTGACTTTGTGTGACGTCACGGGATGCGCATGTGTACGGTCGTACCTCTGCCTCCCTCTCGGACGGCGTAGACATCCAGGCTAGGACAGGCAGAGGCTGGGCTCCATTTCCCATCATCTCAGTCTGACAATATATATCGTTACCATCCAACAAGTGTGTCTACCTTCAACCCTCGATATCTCCATTTAAGAACCCCTATGATAGTTCTACCTCTCCTCGCTACGATGGTTAACCTTCTCTCAAAATCAAGGTCCATGAACTTCGCTCAAAACGAAATATTAAGATTGTTGGTAAATTAGGATTCAACCTTTAAAGGCTCACTGGTGGCTGCATTTCATATGTAAACAAGGCAGGAATACTTTTACCCCTAAATTGGAATTAAAGTAAACTCTCAGTGTATATACACAGATATAAACATCTAAGTATATATAGTGAGAGATAAACACTGCCATAAACACATACCTGTTTATGGAAGTCACATTTTCTTTAGCAATCCCGCCATTCCACAACGATACGCACATCTGTATATACTGTACACAGATGAACGATACACAAATAACCCGCACATAGAAGAGAGGAGCTTACGACAACGTTTCGGTCCGACTTGGATCATTTACAAAGTCACACTAACGAAAATGAGAGGGAGGGGTATATAAAGGCAGGAGGTGGTAGTAGTAGTAGTAGCGGAGGTAGTAAGGAGTGTATATATACCATTCTGTGTATATACAGTGAGCATTAAGACTGCAGTGTAGACAAAATGAAGCTGCTGACTAACAAGTCAGCGCCAGCGTCAATACTCCTTACTGTGGCCAACATAAGCACTAATGGACGTCACCAACATTCTTAAAAGACGCCTACATTTGCACTTGCCATAAAGAAAACTCTTGTATTTCTACGTAGTGGACACTACAATGCACTAATACAAAGGTTAATCTCATGAAACCTTCATGGGTGGGATCCCCCAGTGTGACTACCCAATTCTGCGAGTTACAAGATGAAATACCCACAGTGAGTGTGTATATCCTATTCTGTTATATGGTAATAGAATAGCAGTCAGCTGCTATTCTATTATACATATATGAGTTACAAGGAAGGAAAACTTTGTGAGAGGCTACACGACTCTAATGGTTACACAGTGAGAACACCATCATCAGCGTACTTATACTATTAGTTACATAGTAAGAACTATCCTATTTTATATCTAGGTTGAATAATGGGAATAAAATCTAGCTGTATTCCTGTCATACTCCATCACAAAGATGATTTTTCGCATCCTACTCATCAAATAGGATGGTTTTTTACATAGTCCATCACACTGACATATTCCATCACCTAGGATGTTTTTTTCCCTCTCATACTAAATAAAAATAGGATGAAGAACAAAAAGACATAATACTGTGACTGGAACACTACACAAATAACACACACAGGAGAGAGAAACGTCGTCGTAACCTTCTCTCTCCTATGTGCGGGTTATTTGTGTAAAACGTGGGTTGTCCGTCATACTTAACAAAACAGGATGGTTTCTTGTAGTTTTGGTCATTTAGTATGGTTCTCCTGTTATATTTCATCACAGAATGGTTTACCTATGATAGAAAAACGATACTGAGATTGACTGGAGACCTGGAGAATACCTGGAGAGAATTTCAGGGTCAACGCCCCGCGGCCCAGTCTATGACCAGACCTCGCGGTGGATTAGGGCCTGATCAACCAGGCCATTACTGCTGGCCGCACGTAACTCGTTGGAATGATTTGGAGAATTTTGGCGCCTAGCTACACGTGGCTGGATGCTGACGTGAGTGTTGTCATCTCTTCACGGAGGTAGCCACCGTGATGCAACTGTCCCTCTCGTGATAATGGCGTGAGTTCTGTATATATTTGCAAAAGCACTTGTTCGTGGATGCATATTTTTTTATATAAATAATAATATATATATATATATATATATATAATATATATATATATATATATATATACATACACACACACAACTCCACGTCACTATCACGAGAGGACATTGCATCACGGTGGCATACCACTCCCGTGAAGAGAATGACAACACTCACGTACAGCATCCAGCCACATGTAAGCTAGGCGCCAAAAGTTCTCCGAAGGCATTCCAACAAGAGTAAAACGAGAAATACAGTAGCCCTGGTGGTTCACTCAAGTCTCTCTCACCTAGTAAACTGCACAATATATTATGAAATAATAATAACACTCATACAACTCAGGTATTATCTAACTTAAAATTGTACATTCTAACAGGAAGCGCTAAAACTATTGGGGTCAATCAAAGGCTGGGAAATGGGAGGTAATCAGGTTTTAATGTAAGGAAGGGTAAGGTAGCTTCAATTCTGAATCACAATTCCTTCAATTGAAGGATTAGAATTATATAATTTTCCTCTCGGATATATTAGTGAGCAGTGCGAGAGGAGCTTCACCATCACCTACAACACACACTGCTTGCCTTACATGAATATGAACTCACAAGGTTATGTACAAGCCACATAAACAACTTGTATTAATTATACTCCGTAACTCAGTGGAATAGGTAAAACTTCATTACGGAATAAACAAAATACTTTCGTTCCATAGCAAGCTTTCACTCTTCTCTAAAGATGTTATAAATATAGAAGACAAAGTATTTTAACAACTCTGACTTATCACAGTCGTTAAGGAGAGATATAAACTATTAGAAAAAAATATAAAATAGATGAAGCACATGTAATTAATATGTGGAAGAGGTGTGGGTAGATTTATGACTGTAGTGCACGTGTGCTCGCCAGATTTATGACAGTAGTGCTTGTGTGCTCGCCAGATTTATGACTAGTGCTGTGTGCTCGCCAGATTTATGACTGTAGTGCGTGCTCGCCAGATTTATGACTAGTGCTTGTGTGCTCGCCAGATTTATGACTGTAGTGCTGTGCTGCCAGATTTATGACTGGCATGTCGCCAATTATGCAGGCTGGTGCTGCCAGATTTATGACGTAGTGCACGTGCTCGCCAGATTTATGACGTAGTGCACGTGTGCCGCCAGATTTATGACTGTAGTGCACGTGTGCTCGCCAGATTTATGACTGTAGTGCGTGTGCTCGCCAGATTTATGACTGTAGTGCACGTGCTCGCCAGATTTATGACTGTAGTGCACGTGCTCGCCAGATTTATGACTAGCTAGTGCCAGTGCTCGCCAGATTTATGACTCGTAGTGCACGTGCTCGCCAGATTTATGACTGTAGTGCACGTGCTCGCCAGATTTATGACTGTAGTGCACGTGTGCTCGCCAGATTTATGACTGTAGGCACGTGCTCGCCAGATTTATGACGAGCAGTGTCCCAGATAGACTAGACTCGCCAGATTTATGACGAGTGCACGTGTGCTCGCCAGATTTATGACTGAGTGCAGTGGCTCGCCAGATTTATGACGTAGTGCCGTGTGCTCGCCAGATTTATGACGTAGTCGTGGTGCTCGCCAGATTTATGACTAGTGCATGTGCTCGCCAGATTTATGACTGTATAATTAATAGATTCCAGATTTATGACTGTATGCAGGTGCTAATTTATGACTCAGGCTAGTGGCCGCCAGATTTATGACGAGGCGTGTGCTCCCAGATTTAGACTAGGCAGTTCCCAATTTATGACTGGTCATGCTCCCAGATTTATGACGGAGTGCTCCGCCACACCCAATTGTTTGGCCAACAACTTGCATAAGAACTCAGTGAAGACTTCAAATTGTGAGTATTCGATATAATAGCAGATTTACAAGACTCCATGAGAGATTTGAAAGCACTAATAGAGAGTGAGATTAGATAGAGGTGTGTCGCCAGATTGACAGTGTGTGTGCCGCCAGATTTATGACTAGTGCGTGCGCCAGATTTATGACGTAGTGCTTTGCCCGATTATGAGTGTGCGCTTGGTGGCTGCCAGATTTATGACGGCTGTGCTCGCCAGATTTAACTGTGCTTGTGTGTCGCGATTTAGACTAGCGTGTCGCCGATGACGTAGTTTAAATAGATTTATATTGAGCTCCAGATTTAGAGGACTGCCCCAGATGACATCGTGCTCGCCAATTTAGCCAGGCCGGCTCCATAGACGATACGTGTGTCCCAATTTTACTAGTACGCCAATTTATGAATCACTCATTAACGATATCTCCAGATTTAACCAGAGGTGCCGCCGATTGACGAGGTGCAATGATAGCCTTGAGATTAGATTATATGCCCCGATTATGACTGGAGGTCCCAACACAGCACTGCTGCCAGATTATGACTGAGTCGCCAAAACAACTTGATTATACTACGTGGCAGAACTTCATGGATAAAACTGGTCGCCAGATTACTCTCCAGATTTATAGAGTGAGTCTCGATTTACGTCGTTGAGACGATTAATTGATATGCGATGAAGCACTGCTAATTTATGTGTGAGAAGGTGTGTCGCCAGATTTATGACGGTGCAGTGTGCTCGCCAGATTTAACGTGCAGAAGTAGGGTGCTCCAGATTTAGACAGGACGTGTCGCCAAATGCGTCAACGTGCGCCAGATTTAGACAGTGTGTCCATTACGTGCTGTCGCCAGATTTATGACTAGTGCTGTGCTCGCCAGATTTATGACTAGTGCTGTGCTCGCCAGATTTATGAGGCGTGTGCTGCAGATTTATGACTGAGTGCTTTCGAGATGATAGCAGTTGATTTATGACGATACGGTGCGTTAGAGATGCATCGCCAGATTTATGACGATACGTGTGCCAATGACGGTGACGGTCCAGATTTATGACGAGAGTGCTCGCCAGATTAGACGAGTGCGTGTGCCGCCAGATTTATGACGTAGTGCAGTGCTCGCCAGATTTATGACGAGGCAGTGCTCGCCAGATGACGTGCGCTCGCGATTGATAGACGTGTCGCCAGATTTATGACGTAGTGCGTGCTCGCCAGAGTTAGTGGCATTTATGACAGTGCATGTGCCGGATGACGAATGTAGGCAGTGCTCGCCAGATTTATGATGAGTGACGTGCTCGCAGATTTGACTGTAGACGTGCTCGCCAGATTTATGACTAGAGTTCAATTTAGACTGTTGTCGCCAGATATGATAGTACGTGTCGCCAGAAGCGGCGTCTGCCAGATTTAGACAGTGCACGTGTGCTCGCCAGATTTATGACTGTAGTGCACGTGTGCTCGCCAGATTTATGACTAGTGCACGTGTGCTCGCCAGATTTATGACTAGTGCTTTTGTGATCGCCAGATTTATGACTGTAGTGCTTGTGTGCTCGCCAGATTTATGACTGTAGTGCACGTGTGCTCGCCAGATTTATGACTGTAGTGCTTGTGTGCTCGCCAGATTTATGACTGTAGTGCTTGTGTGCTCGCCAGATTTATGACTGTAGTGCTTGTGTGCTCGCCAGATTTATGACTGTAGTGCTTGTGTGCTCGCCAGATTTATGACTGTAGTGCTTGTGTGCTCGCCAGATTTATGACTGTGCGTGTCGCAGATTATGACTCGAGTGCTTGTGTGCTCGCCAGATTTATGACTGTAGTGCACGTGTGCTCTCCAGATTTATGACTGTAGTGCACGTGTGCTCGCCAGATTTATGACTGTAGTGCACGTGTGCTCGCCAGATTTATGACTGTAGTGCACGTGTGCTCGCCAGATTTATGACTGTAGTGCACGTGTGCTCGCCAGATTTATGACTGTAGTGCACGTGTGCTCGCCAGATTTATGACTGTAGTGCACGTGTGCTCGCCAGATTTATGACTGTAGTGCACGTGTGCTCGCCAGATTTATGACTGTAGTGCACGTGTGCTCGCCAGATTTATGACAGTAGTGCACGTGTGCTCGCCAGATTTATGACTGTAGTGCACGTGTGCTCGCCAGATTTATGACTGTAGTGCACGTGTGCTCGCCAGATTTATGACTGTAGTGCACGTGTGCTCGCCAGATTTATGACTGTAGTGCACGTGTGCTCGCCAGATTTATGACTGTAGTGCACGTGTGCTCGCCAGATTTATGACTGTAGTGCACGTGTGCTCGCCAGATTTATGACTAGTGCACGTGTGCTCGCCAGATTTATGACTGTAGTGCACGTGTGCTCGCCAGATTTATGACTAGTGCACGTGTGCTCGCCAGATTTATGACTGTAGTGCACGTGTGCTCGCCAGATTTATGACTGTAGTGCACGTGTGCTCGCCAGATTTATGACTAGTGCACGTGTGCTCGCCAGATTTATGACTGTAGTGCACGTGTGCTCGCCAGATTTATGACTAGTGCACGTGTGCTCGCCAGATTTATGACTGTAGTGCTTGTGTGCTCGCCAGATTTATGACTAGTGCACGTGTGCTCGCCAGATTTATGACTGTAGTGCACGTGTGCTCGCCAGATTTATGACTAGTGCACGTGTGCTCGCCAGATTTATGACTGTAGTGCACGTGTGCTTGCCAGATTTATGACTGTAGTGCACGTGTGCTCGCCAGATTTATGACAGTAGTGCACGTGTGCTCGCCACATTTATGACTGTAGTGCACGTGTGCTCGCCAGATTTATGACAGTGCACGTGTGCTC
This sequence comes from Cherax quadricarinatus, assembly GCF_038502225.1. NCBI lineage: Eukaryota > Metazoa > Arthropoda > Malacostraca > Decapoda > Parastacidae > Cherax > Cherax quadricarinatus. The sequence continues at coordinate 56,242,974 of NC_091296.1, forward strand.
GCCAGATTTATGACTGTAGTGCACGTGTGCTCGCCAGATTTATGACTGTAGTGCACGTGTGCTCGCCAGATTTATGACTGTAGTGCTTGTGTGCTCGCCAGATTTATGACTGTAGTGCTTGTGTGCTCGCCAGATTTATGACTAGTGCTTGTGTGCTCGCCAGATTTATGACTGTAGTGCTTGTGTGCTCGCCAGATTTATGACTGTAGTGCACGTGTGCTCGCCAGATTTATGACTGTAGTGCTTGTGTGCTCGCCAGATTTATGGCTGTAGTGCTTGTGTGCTCGCCAGATTTATGACTGTAGTGCTTGTGTGCTCGCCAGATTTATGACTGTAGTGCTTGTGTGCTCGCCAGATTTATGACTGTAGTGCTTGTGTGCTCTCCAGATTTATGACTGTAGTGCTTGTGTGCTCGCCAGATTTATGACTGTAGTGCTTGTGTGCTCGCCAGATTTATGACTGTAGTGCTTGTGTGCTCGCCAGATTTATGACTGTAGTGCTTGTGTGCTCGCCAGATTTATGACTGTAGTGCTTGTGTGCTCGCCAGATTTATGACTACAGTGCTTGTGTGCTCGCCAGATTTATGACTGCAGTGCTTGTGTGCTCGCCAGATTTATGACTGTAGTGCATGTGTGCTCGTCAGATTTATGACTGTAGTGCATGTGTGCTCGCCAGATTTATGACTGTAGTGCTTGTGTGCTCGCCAGATTTATGACTGTAGTGCTTGTGTGCTCGCCAGATTTATGACTACAGTGCTTGTGTGCTCGCCAGATTTATGACTGCAGTGCTTGTGTGCTCGCCAGATTTATGACTACAGTGCTTGTGTGCTCGCCAGATTTATGACTGTAGTGCATGTGTGCTCGCCAGATTTATGACTAGTGCATGTGTGCTCGCCAGATTTATGACTGCAGTGCTTGTGTGCTCGCCAGATTTGACTACAGTGCTTGTGTGCTCGCCAGATTTATGACTACAGTGCTTGTGTGCTCGCCAGATTTATGACTACAGTGCTTGTGTGCTCGCCAGATGTTTGTGGTTATAATTTAATTTATAATCTCGTTTTACCTAATTTGAGTTATGTTGCCAGTTCTGTCCTCATTATGTCTTATTTAGAACTTTTACCCATGAGTGTATTTCAATAATATTCTTTATTATACTCATTGCTTTTAAACGTTTGCAAGAAAAGATTAATGAAACTAATAATTAACTTTGTTATATTTTGTATTTTTAAAAGTAATTACGCTATAATGATTAAATGATAGAGAGACCAGAACTTCGCCTTAGTCTAACAGCAGCCTTTCTAACCTTACCTATGAGGAGAGTTTTCTTGTAATTCAAAAGTACGTTGAACTTATTACGACTATTTTTATGTACTAGGTCATGAAATCTTTAAATAACACATCATATTTGAGATAAAACTATTTACTAAGCGAAAAACAAAACTTTAAATGAAATATTTTAGGATATGCATTGTACACCCACCAGCCAGCGCCTTCCTGGATATAATCAACATTTTCAAAATGCTCAGGAAGTGAAAATTGTGGTTTCCAAGAATACTCGATAATACTATCAACATATGTGAAAACAGTTCCCCCCCCCACACACACACAGTATAAGTTATTATGCTGCATTAATTATTATTTGGTCAAAGTATCGAGTCAATTTCTTTTCAGCACACTGCCATGCATTTTTCTCAAGATGGATAAATGGCCTACACATGTTTTTATTACGAACACATGATATACCACTTTGTGCTACCACGATCTATTATGACATTTTACATGCACCAATACCATGCATACGGATTTCTTAATTAACCCCCTCCTCCGGTAAAAAAGAAAAATCTACCGAATACATTCATCATACATGATGGTTTCCCTGGTATGCTCTATCACACAAAATGGTTTACCCTGACAGTCCATCACACCAGATGGTTTTCCCTTCATATTCCACCACCCACTTTAACTACTGGGAACGCTTGGAAGCACTTGACTTGTACTCACTGGAACGCAGGAGAGATATATCATAATCTACACTTGGAAAATCCTGGAAGGAATGGTCCCGAATCTGCACACAGAAATCACTCCGTACGAAAGTAAAAGACTGGGCAGGCGATGCAAAATACCCCCAATTAAAAGTAGGGGCGCCATTGGTACACTAAGAGAAAACACCATAAGTGTCCGAGGCCCAAGACTGTTCAACAGCCTCCCACCAAGCATAAGGGGAATTACCAATAAACCCCTGGCTGCCTTCAAGAAAGAGGTGGACAGATACCTAAATTCAGTGCCGGATCAGCCGGGCAGTGGTTCGTACGTTGGACTGCGTGCGGCCAGCAGTAACACCCTGGTTGATCAGGCCCTGATCCACCGGGATGCCTGGTCGTGGACCGGGCCGCGGGGGCGTTGGTCCCCGGAATAACCTCCAGGTAGACTCCAGGAAGCTAGGATGGTTTCCGTCATCAAACAATAAGTTTCATACACTAGGATATAAAATCTGTCAGTCTGAGCTGAAAAACTTTACTAGAGCAGAGAGAATATGGTCATGCATTCTATTATCGGTTTTGTTACTATGGGTTCTTAAAATCCGGAGCGTACTATCATGTACCCAGAGTATGATGGCCGTATCAAGCTAGTATTAGAAAATTTCCCGCTACTAGGAAAACTGCACAAGGTCAATACTGGGTCCTTTGGCATTCAAAATCTAAATAAACGATTTCCGTCTTAGATGATGGAACAAGTCCATTGAAGACAACCATATATTAATTAAACAAAGCCATGCTGCGGAGAATAGCAGGGAGCTTCAGGAAATTTTAAATTTTGAGTAGTGGATGCAAGTGACCAGTAGTAGTAGTTACTTGGAAAGGGCAAATAACTGGTAGTAAATGGGTGGGAGGAGTGAATGACTGGGAAGAGTAGGTAGGTGACAGCAGCAAGTAACTAGAAGATGAGTAGGAGCAACTTAGCGAGATAAGTGGGTGGAATGAGTAGATGAGTGGAATGAGCAAGTGGGTAGAACGAGCAGGTGGATGGAATAAGCAGGTGGGTGAGAGTCGCTGAATAGGAGTAAGCAACAAGGAGAGTGACGGATGAATGCTACACTAGGAACAGCAGGGTGGACTGTGGTGATGACAACCTTCACCATCAGATACTGTTATACACTCGTGTTACCCTCACACTTTCCTTTCGTGGAGCTATTGTGACGCTCTTCAAAAGTCTACGTTTTGACGAAAAAGATATCATCGCTATAATCAAATAAAAGAATGCTGGGCTCTTCGTATATGAGGTGAGCTTGGCAGATTGTATAATGACCAAAGCACAATCCACTGAATACCCCCCCCCCCCGGGAAAGCTACGTAAAGATGATCCAACTTCAGGAAAGAGCAGCCAAAAATGTTTGTTTGTTAATTTGCACATGATATTATAACACTAGTCAAAATATAAAAATTGAAAATTATATAGGATTATTACTTTGAGAAACAAGAATAACATGAAAAAAAAAACACTTATCTACATGAAACCTGAGTCAACCTGAGGCTGAGTCGCATGCCCAGTAAAATGTGAGAGGGACGTTCCCCAACTTGTGACCCACCGCATCACCACAACATACTCACATAGTACACAAGAGAGAGAGAAAGCTTTTCTCTGTATGAAGAGTAAGACGAATGGCACACACATCACGTGTGCTCTGCTACTGCTTAAGCTCTCTACAAGCGTTACCCCTCAAGGAAGGTTCCTTGATGTTGGTGAGGGGCTCTTGATTTAGGGAATTGGATCTGTGCTCCAGTTCCCCGAATTAAGCCTGAATGCCTTCCGCATCCCCCCCCAGGCGCTGTATAATCCTCCGGGTTTAGCGCTTCCCCCTTGATTATAATAAGCGTTACGTCATATACCATTTGCCTGATGAAATTATTTTCTTAGTACTTACTGCCAAACAGAAAGCAGCAGATGAGGATAGAGTGAACGCCCTGAATCTGCACTCTCTAGAAAGGCGTAGAATTAGGGGGGATATAATTAAGGTGTATAAATGGAAAACAGGAATAAACAAAGGGGATGTAAATAGCGTGCTGAAAATATCCAGCCAAGAAAGGACTCGCAGTAATGGTTTCAAGATGGAAAAGTTCAGATTCAGGAAGGACATAGGAAAGCACTGGTTTGGTAAGAGTTGTGGATGAGTGGAACAAACTCCTGAGTACCGTCATAGAAGCTAAGACCTTGTGTAGTTTTAAAAATAGGTTGGATAAATACATGAGTGGGTGTGAGTTGGACCTGACTAGCTTGTGCTACCAGGTCTGGTGTCGTGCTCCTTTCTTAAGTGGAAGTGACCTGACTAGGTGGTCATTGTTCTAGGCCGGAGGGTGACATGAACCTGCTTCGCATGGGTCAGTAGGCCTGTTGCAGTGTTCCTTCTTTCTTATGTTCTAATAAAGGAAAAATGATGAGCTGTTATGGCTGATACACAGTTTACCTGCTCTTCCTTTCAGATGGCGGTTTGAATTTTGTATTCATCTACACAACCAAAATAATCCAGAATAATCTCAAACATAAGGAAGAGACTCCGTGTCTATACTCTGAGATGCACACCTCAAATACCTGAATAAACTTATTTATCTTAGCATTGCCAGCCACTCATATAATGCTGAGTGACTGTCATCCACAGGCTCCTTTACCCCAACAGTTTTAGTGTTCTGTTCACAACTGAGAGTACCCAGATTCGAATCTGGAAAAGGCGAGACGTAGTAGCAAGTCTCCTCACAACTGACTTAATACTACTGAAGTTAGAAAAGTAACAGATACGAGTTACTGTGGATAAATGTCCTAATTCACAGAGGAGAACAACCGCGGATCCCATAAGCTAAATACTAAAACATTCAAACATGATACCCACAAAGCAGCATCAGCTTACCCCCCCCCCCCCCCATTGTTACTGTACTCATACAAAGATAATCCAGAGTCTGCTATAAATCACCACTGTTTTCTTTACAACTAATGATGGGTCAATGGGAGGGAGACAGTATACCACCATTACCTGAAGGGTATTCCAGAGATCAACGCCCCCGCGGCCCGGTCCATGACCAGGCCTCCTGGTAGATCAGGGCCTGATCAACGAGGCTGTTACTGCTGGTCGCACGTAGTCCAACGTACGAACCACAGCCCGGCTGATCTGGAACTTATATGCGCAGTAAAGGTTCTCTGTACATTCTCTTGATCTGCAATTTCACCTGCCTTGAATGGAAACGCTAATGTACAGCCAGCAGTATTCCAGCCTAGAGAGAACAAGTGAATTAAAAAGGATCATTGGCTTTGCATCTCTTGTCTTGAATGTTCTCATTATCCATCCTATCAGTTTCTTCTCAGATGTGATATTGGCACTGTTGTGATCCTTGAAGGTGAGATCCTTAAACATTATCACTCCCAGGTCCTTCACATTACTTTTCCGCTCTATTGTGTGATTAGAGTTTGTGGTATACTCAGTTCTAGCTATTATTTCCTCCAGTTTTCCATAAGGGAGTAGTTGGAATTTGTGTTCACTGAACATCATACTGTTCTCCGGTGCCCATTGGAAAACTTGGTTTGATAATGATATCTTGAAGATTTGCCGTCCTCAATGGATGATACTCTCATGCAGATCTTTGTATGGACCTGCTCTGTACCCGTTGCAAGGCAACGGGTACAGAGCAGGTCGCGCCTGCCTCTCACAACTACTGGACGACTATGTTATGGTCTTGGATGCACTGGAAAACAGAATGCAGATGTAGTATACACAGATTTTGCAAAAGCCTTTAACAAGTGCGATCATGGTGTAATATCACACGAAATGCGTGCTAAAGGATTAACTGGCAAAGTAGGCAGATGGATCTTCAACTCTCTAACAAATCGAACACAGAGTAGAGGTAAACAGAGTTAAATGGGAAGTTGCCACAGTGAAGAGCTCTGTTCCACAAAGCACAGTACTCGCCCCCTATCCTGTTCCTCTTATCATTACTGTGTGTTCGATTGGTTAGAAAGTTGAAGATCCATCTGCCTACTATGCCAGTTCTCTTTAGCACGCATTTTGTGTGATATTACACCATGATCGCACTTGTCAAAGGCTTTTGCAAAATTTGTGTATACTACATCTGCATTCTGTTTTCCAGTGCATCCAAGACTATAGCATAGTCGTCCAGTAGTTGAGAGAGACAGGCGCGACCTTCTCTGTACCCGTTGCCCTGAATTGTGCAATTGTTGGGAATCCAAGTGGTTTGCAATCCTGCTTCTTAGAACTCTTTCAAAGATTTTTACGATGTGGGACGTTAGAGCTATTGGTCTATAGTTCATAGCTATTGCTTTGCTGCCACCTTTATGAAGTGGGGTATATCCATTGTTCGTAGCGACTGGAATCTCACCTGTGTCTATGCTCCTTCTCCATACCATACTTAGGGCCACTGGTATCAAGTTCTATCATCTGAGCTCACGGAAACTTTAAACAGCCAGCCATTTGGTACACACACACTGCCATGTGTCCGATCAATGACACAACGTGTAAAATAGCGTTTTCTGTCATCCATAATGATCTGCTGACGTATGTGGTGTGCGCCTTGAATAGGCACTCTACTAGACCAATGTTTCGCACTCTTGAAGGAGTGTTAGTCTTTTGTTTGAATCGTGAACACGTAAGACGACATGTAAACTTGACAAACTTCTACTAACATTTAGTATACACTAATATTTTTTCTTAGCCCTGTAATATTCTCTTTCCGATTTGGAAGGCCTGGTCTGAGACCGAGCTGTTGGTGCTATGATCCCCAGAACCATTAACAAATAACATTTTAATAGATGGCCCCTGTCAAGGTAACACCGCCTCCACTATAAATAACTAACGGGTGGTTTTCAGCTATTTGTGGGAAGACAACGTCATCCTCCTTCCCCACCCTGCAGGAACACTGCTCTACCATTAGCGTAATTTAGAAATTTGCAAGTAACCACAGTTACCATACGCATTCACAAAATAGAGCTGAAGCCTAATGGGCCATTAAACTCTACCGAGCTATACGTCAATACTGGTTAAGGTTCATGCAAATTAACCTAACTCTGAATAACTGATAATTAATAGTCGTAAAAACTGATGTACTGCATCAAGTGAGGGAGGGGATGCTATCTAACAGGACGAAATGTAAATTATTTCACAATTTAGTTAAATGATTACAGAACTATTAGTACTCGTAGTATATAATATAAAGTGTCACTTTTCCCCTTCGAGGCTTGCAAGGGCAAACGCTTATGTTACTCTCTCCCGATGTCAGTGCTGGATCAGTCCTGTCCTACCTGGAGGTTATTCCGGGGATCAACGCCCCCCGCGGCCCGGTCCACGACCAGGCCTCCCGGTGGATCAGGGCCTGATCAACCAGGCTGTTACTGCTGGCCGCATGCAGTCCAACGTACGAACCACAGCCCGGCTGATCCGGCACTGACTTTAGGTATCTGTCCAGCTCTCTCTTGAAGGCAGCCAGGGGTTTATTGGTAATTCCCCTTATGCTTGGTGGGAGGCTGTTGAACACTTACGTTATTCTCTGTACACTGTGCGAGTTGCTTCTTGTGATGCTTGACCTATGCACGTTCACTGTTGGTGTCGATGAGTCCGTGTTATTATTAGCAGAAAGATGTGTATGTGTGTGATATACGTTAAGTGCTGTGGGAGTTCCTCTTTTAACTTGGCACCTTCTGGCTTGGGTAAATGCCATTTTTTTTTTCGCCCATAGTGCGCACCATCCTTGAGTTTTTGTCATGCTATACAAATATAAGCCTTAAACAAAGCTGTGCACCATTTCCCAGTTTTCCTCGTTTAATTTTTATTATGTCTCAAGCAAACTCGTGATTTTCATGCAACGAAAAGGCAAGAATAGAAAGCAATTCATTCCATACAATAAAGCAAAAATAAACTAAGAAACATTCCATAGGTTCCCTATAATAGTCCCAGCCTACCCAGTAAGCTATCATCAGCAGCAAACACAAGAAACCTATCCACATAGGCACACAAGGGGTTTACGAAATATCTCACTGTCATGTGGGTTTCGATAACGTGGATGGGGTAAAAATACTCTCGTAGGCTGGTTTGTACATATAATATATAAATCGGGAAGTATGGGAAGCGCCAACAGCCGACCTGCCTCTCTGCTCCCTATCTTCGACTGACCCACAAGTGCCTACAGGGTGAGTGGTGTTTGAAATCCTGCTATGGTCAGCAGCAATATGAATAACAGTCAATGATTCACGCAGACGGTTGGTAGTGAGTCATCTACTGGTACACTGGTTACTGATAACTGGTTACTAGGAACTGGTACTGCTACTAAGACCACAACAATGTAATATTTCTTACACTGTCTAGACAGGACGAAATCTAAATACTAGAATCACAAGAACCACTGGCTGCCCCCCCGCCCCCACCCCTCCCCTCTTCAGTCTTCCTTTTCTGTCACTGTACTGTGTTGGTGGGCCACTGATTGAAGTAACGTTTATAAAATTGAGATTACCAGATGGTGTACATGTGTTTAATTCATCATTACCCCTGTAGCCCAGTCTCTGACTAGGCATACGGTAGATGGCGTGTTTAGTCAGACTGTTGGTTTTTGCACTGTCTTAGCCGACAATGCCGCCAAAGCTCATTATCACTCCCACTGGTCAGTCATATTGTTGGCGTCTGTGGTATGCAACGTCTTAGCGACAATGCCATTAAAGTTCATATCACTCCTGCTTCATTTTAACCAATTTACTAATAGGACTATTGTTACAGCCGTCTAATCTCTCAACCTACGGTGGTGCTTTCTCAGTTTTGCCGAGACAGGCTTGTAGGCTTTCTTTAATAAATCTCAAGATATGATTGTGATGTATTATCTCAATTACTCGTCATCATCCCTGGGCAATACTCCAAAGTGGATAGCATTAGCCTGGCTAATCACAAATTTCTTGAAGACACCATGATACCTCGTGCAGACAGACGGCTTGGGATCTGATGATAACTGCCCGTTGCCCTATCGTGCAGACGGCTTGGGATCTAATTATAACTGTCCTATGTATGAAGGAGGGGGAGTACTGAAAGAAGTCTCAGCACCATATACTTTCTGAAGCATTTGTTAGTGTACTCACTGTATCTCTGTTGATACTTTGCACTTTCCTGTATGTTGCAGTCACACGATTGCCCGCTCACCATCCTTCTGGTCCACCTACTCACCTAAATATGCACAGTGCCATAACATACTTGAGTGAGAGATGTGGAAGTATAAAATAAACAAAGTGAAGGTCAGGCGAGCAGTGGGCACACCAAAAGAACATTGTATCAACATCTGCTATCCCAGACTGTTCGGTACCTAACTAGAAGATATCAGAAACACTACTGGGACAAGTGTATTAGTCTTTAAAAGAAAACTGGACAAGTATATCCACCAAGTGCCAGATCAACCAGGCTATGATGAATAAGTGCCCGATCAACCAGGCTATGATGAATATGTGAGCCAGTGAGCCGCCAGCAGCAACAGCCTGGCTGACCTGGTAAGCACCAGACAAGCCTGACCCGGAAGTAGAAAAACTCTCGAAACTCATCAAAGGTATATCAAAAGGTACTAGAATTCAGCCACATCCCAACAAGCACGACAGAGCCACCACATCAACTGGGAAGATAAAACTCTACAAATACGAAATTCTTATTATACCGCGATAATGATCCTAGAATACCCAAAATATCTTCTAGGTTTTATTTAAAGTTTGTGGGTTAGTTGTGATTTGTTCCAGCCAAGGTATTGTGACTTTTATATTTCGGAATGTATCACTGATACATTCAGTACACTGATACATTGAGTATTGTCGTACTCAAAGGTATTTTATTACTGACCATCCTTCACAATTTGGCCTGATTTCAAAATGTACTGATTTTACGTTGAACATATTCACGGAGACAATCGTCCTCCAGCCTGCCAGCCAGCACTCCCGCCCAGCTGCCAGTCCTCCCGCCTGCCAGTCCTTCCGCCTGCCAGTCCTCCCGCCTGCCTGCCCTCCCGCCCGCCTGCCTGCCAGCCCTCCCGCCTGCCAGTCCTCCCGCCTGCCAGTCCTCCCGCCTGCCAGTCCTCCCGCCCAGCTGCCAGTCCTCCCGCCTGCCAGTCCTCCCGCCTGCCAGTCCTCCCGCCTGCCTGCCCTCCCGCCCGCCTGCCTGCCAGCCCTCCCGCCTGCCATCGAAAATTAAAATATGTATTTAGAGAAAAATAAGTTAATATATAACCTAACAAATGTAATATTTCTCGTAATTCTAAAATTAAAGCAGATATATATTTTGTTATCTTCGGTCAAAATCTCCGGCTAGACAAGAGAAAATAAGAAATTTAAAATATAAAAACAAATAAGGACAAGCAAAATTACTGCACTCAGACACTCCAAAGCTGTTCTGGTGGCTAAAGCTCTCGCTTCACACGGCGAGTGTCCGGGTTCGATTCCGAGCGGGGGTAGAAACATTGGGCGTGTTTCTTTACACCGAATGGTCCCAAATCTGCACACAGAAATCACTCCCTACGAAAGTAAAAGACTGGGCAGGCGATGCAAAATGCCGCCAATAAAAAGTAGGGGCGCCATTGGTACACTAAGGGAAAACACCATAAGTGTCCGGGGCCCAAAACTGTTCAACAGCCTCCCATCAAGCATTAGGGGAATTGCCAATAAGCCCCTGGCTGCCTTCAAGAGAGAGCTGGACAGATACCTAAAGTCAGTGCCGGATCAGCCGGGCTGTGGCTCGTACGTTGGACTGCGTGCGGCCAGCAGTAACAGCCTAGTTGATCAGGCCCTGATCCATCGGGAGGCCTGGTCATGGACCGGGCCGCGGGGGTCGTTGATCCCCGGAATAACCTCCAGGTAACCTCCAGGTAACCGGTTGTCTATGTTCCCCATCAGTAAAATGGGTACCTGGGTGTTAGCCAACTGGTGTGGGTCGCATCCTGGGGAAAAAATGACCTAATTTGACCGAAATGCTTTGCATAACAAGGCGTTCTATGTAGTAGTATGTCATTGTCAGCTATGGTCTGTATACCTTGTACATGTACTTGTAGAAATAAAGATATTATTAGTGGAACCTACTGAGCTAAATGCAGAACTGGTCCTCCGTCCTAAAGTTAATGGCGAATGATAATTTGGTTTATAAGAAAATACATTAATGATATATTAGAGCGAGGTGTAGAATTTTCACCCACACTGAGCTAGATTTCTGGCATCTTGTCATGTGAGATAACATGTTACTCTGTAGTAAAGATAACTGCATCCCGCTCCCTGTCTCGGGATTAAGCAGGTCTCACCCTCACAAACATCGTAGTTTACAAAAATTTTAACAAGAACAACGTATCCCTTGCTGCTAAGGACGTTACTCTCACCTTCATTTTATACTTAAATTAAGGTTTATTAACGTATTTATATATTTATCAAAATAAATGAAACCCGTTAATCATAATGTGATAACGAAAATTAACCTAAAATACCTAACAAAATTTTCATCTCAGCATATATTACGCAGAACTGGACGAGTTGTAATATTTGGAAAAACGAACGACAATTTTCGAGGCTGTTGTTACTCGAGTCTGTAGAGGATGCAGCTATCATGTGATAACTTCGCTTCCGGATACGGAGTGCAAAGCGCACACCAATACAACGTGGTTGTTAGCGCACACCAATACAACATGGTTGTTAGCTCACACCAATACAACGTGGTTGTTACCTCACACCAATACAACGTGGTTGTTAGCGCACACCAATACAACGTGGTTGTTAGCGCACACCAATACAACGTGGTTGTTAGCGCACACCAATACAACGTGGTTGTTAGCGCACACCAATACAACATGGTTGTTATGTAAAGTAAAAGGACACAAGTGCAACTAATGTGACATTTATTGTGGCAACGTTTCGCTCTCCAGGAGCTTTATCAAGCCATGGCTTGATAAAGCTCCTGGAGAGCGAAACGTTGCCACAATAAATGTCACATTAGTTGCACTTGTGTCCTTTTACTTTACATATTGTCGGTAATTCTACCAACTTTATTACAACATGGTTGTTAGCTCACACCAATACAACGTGGTTGTTAGCTCACACCAATACAACGTGGTTGTTAGCTCACACCAATACAACGTGGTTGTTAGCTCACACCAATACAACGTGGTTGTTAGCACACATCAATACAACGTGGTTGTTAGCTCACACCAATACAACGTGGTTGTTAGCGCACACCAATACAATGTGGTTGTTACCTCACACCAATACAACGTGGTTGTTAGCTCACACCAATACAACGTGGTTGTTAGCGCACATCAATACAACGTGGTTCTTAGCTCACACCAATACAACGTGGTTGTTAGCGCACATCAATACAACGTGGTTGTTAGCTCACACCAATACAACGTGGTTGTTAGCGCACATCAATAAAACGTGGTTGTTAGCTCACACCAATACAACGTGGTTGTTAGCGCACACCCATACAACGTGGTTGTGAGCGCACACCAATACGTGGTTGTTAGCGCACACCAATACAACGTGGTTGTTAGCGCACACCAATACAACGTGGTTGTTAGCGCACACCAATACAACATGGTTGTTATGTAAAGTAAAAGGACACAAGTGCAACTAATGTGACATTTATTGTGGCAACGTTTCGCTCTCCAGGAGCTTTATCAAGCCATGGCTTGATAAAGCTCCTGGAGAGCGAAACGTTGCCACAATAAATGTCACATTAGTTGCACTTGTGTCCTTTTACTTTACATATTGTCGGTAATTCTACCAACTTTATTACAACATGGTTGTTAGCTCACACCAATACAACGTGGTTGTTAGCTCACACCAATACAACGTGGTTGTTAGTGCACATCAATACAACGTGGTTATCAGCTCACACCAATACAACGTGGTTGTTAACGCACACCAATACAACGTGGTTGTTAGCGCACATCAATACGTGGTTGTTAGCTCACACCAATACAACGTGGTTGTTAGCGCACACCAATACAACGTGGTTGTTAGCGCACATCAATACAACGTGGTTGTTAGCTCACACCAATACAACGTGGTTGTTAGCGCACATCAATACAACGTGGTTGTTAGCTCACACCAATACAACGTGGTTGTTAGCGCACATCAATACAACGTGGTTGTTAGCTCACACCAATACAACGTGGTTGTTAGCGCACACCAATACAACGTGGTTGTTAGCGCACACCAATACAACGTGGTTGTTAGCGCACACCAATACAACGTGGTTGTTAGCGCACACCAATACAATGTAGTTGTTAGTGCACACCAATACAACGTAGTTGTTAGCGCACACAAATACAGCGTAGTTGTTAGCGCACACCAATACAACGTGTTAGCACACACCAATACAACGTGGTTGTTAGCACACACCAATACAACGTGGTTGTTAGCGCACACCAATACAACGTGGTTGTTAGCGCACACCAATACAACGTGGTTGTTAGCGCACACCAATACAACGTGGTTGTTAGCGCACACCAATACAACGTGGTTGTTAGCGCACACCAATACAACGTGGTTGTTAGCTCACACCAATACAACGTGGATGTTAGCGCACACCAATACAACGTAGTTGTTAGCGCACACCAATATAACGTAGTTGTTAGCGCACACCAATACAGAGTAGTTGTTAGTGCACACCAATACAACGTGGTTGTTAGCGCACACCAATACAACGTGGTTGTTAGCGCACACCAATACAACGTAGTGCACACCAATACAACGTGGTTGTTAGCGCACTCCAATACAACGTGGTTGTTAGCGCACACCAATACAACGTGGATGTTAGCGCACACCAATACAGCGTGGTTGTTAGCGCACACCAATACAACGTGGTTGTTAGCGCACACCAATACAACGTGGTTGTTAGCGCACACCAATACAACGTAGTTGTTAGCACACACCAATACAACGTGGTTGTTAGCGCACACCAATACAGCGTGGTTGTTAGCGCACACCAATACAAAGTGATTGTTGGCGCACACCAATACAACGTGGTTGTTGGCGCACACCAATACAACGTGGTTGTTGGCGCACACCAATACAACGTGGTTGTTGGCGCACACCAATACAACGTAGTTGTTAGCGCACACCAATACAACGTAGTTGTTAGCGCACACCAATACAACGTGGTTGTTAGCGCACACCAATACAACGTGGTTGTTAGCGCACACCAATACAACGTGGTTGTTAGCGCACACCAATACAACGTGGTTGTTAGCGCACACCAATACAACGTGGTTGTTAGCGCACACCAATACAACGTGGTTGTTAGCGCACACCAATACAACGTGGTTGTTAGCGCACACCAATACAACGTGGTTGTTAGCGCACACCAATACAACGTGGTTGTTAGCGCACACCAATCAACGTAGTTGTTAGCGCACACCAATACAACGTAGTTGTTAGCGCACACCAATACAACGTAGTTGTTAGCGCACACCAATACAACGTAGTTGTTAGCGCACACCAATACAACGTAGTTGTTAGCACACACCAATACAACGTGGTTGTTAGCGCACACCAATACAACGTGGTTGTTAGCGCACACCAATACAACGTAGTTGTTAGCGCACACCAATACAACGTAGTTGTTAGCGCACACCAATACAACGTAGTTGTTAGCGCACACCAATACAACGTAGTTGTTAGCGCACACCAATACAACGTGGTTGTTAGCGCACACCAATACAACGTAGTTGTTAGCGCACACCAATACAACGTAGTTGTTAGCGCACACCAATACAACGTAGTTGTTAGCGCACACCAATACAACGTAGTTGTTAGCGCACACCAATACAACGTGGTTGTTAGCGCACACCAATACGTGGTTGTTAGCGCACACCAATACACCGTGGTTGTTAGCGCACACCAATACAACGTAGCTGTTAGCGCACACCAATACAACGTAGTTGTTAGCGCACACCAATACAACGTAGTTGTTAGCGCACACCAATACAACGTGGTTGTTAGCGCACACCAATACAGCGTGGTTGTTAGCGCACACCAATACAGCGTGGTTGTTAGAGCACACCAATACAACGTGGTTGTTAGCGCACACCGATACAACGTGGTTGTTATCGCACACCAATACAACGTGGTTGTTAGCGCACACCGATACAACGTGGTTGTTAGAGCACACCAATACAACGTGGTTGTTAGCGCACACCGATACAACGTGGTTATCGCACACCAATACAACGTGGTTGTTACCGCACACCGATACAACGTGGTTGTTAGCGCACACCGATACAACGTGGTTGTTACCGCACACCAATACAACGTGGTTGTTAGTGCACACCAATACAAGGTGGTTGTTAGCGCACACCAGTACAACGTAGTTGCTAGCGCACACCAGTACAACGTAGTTGCTAGCGCACACCAATACAACGTAGTTGTTAGCGCACACCAATACAACGTGGTTGTTAGCGCACACCAATACACCGTGGTTGTTAGCGCACACCAATACAGCGGGGTTGTTAGCGCACACCAATACAACGTGGTTGTTAGCGCACACCAATACAACGTGGTTGTTAGCGCATACCAATACAACGTAGTTTTTAGCGCACACCAATACAACGTGGTTGTTAGCGCACACCAATACAACGTGGTTAATTCATGGAACGGTCAGAATTCAACACCATGGTAAGCCAGTTGTGAAGCTGGCAGGCTAGTAACCACTGTACCATACTAAGTTAATAACATTTATCCAACTAGGTAGATGTATATTTCTAGTCAGTATTGTAATTAAAACTCAACTGCGTGTCATTTTGAGTACAATTCGTACTTACACTTACATCAAGAATACTTTAAAACTGGCATTAAGGCTACAGACTCTTACAATGATGTGGAGTCGAATACTTTGCGGAGTTTGCACATATAAATGTTTGAGGAACATTCTTCACAAGATTCATGGCACCTTACTTCATGCTCCGTGACACGTGTTAAAACACACCAGTGACGTGCACACTTCACCCAGGGTAAAAAAAGTCTGGATTCAAGAAACAGACTTACTTTAAACAAATTTTAAACATTACATAATCACATTGATGAAGAGCATGCTGAAACATGACTCACGACATCGTAATGACACGATTGCAAACACACCATACCACGGGTGGGGTTCGAACCCGCGGGTTCTAACCCCACCCGTAGTATGGTGTGTTTACATGCTAAAAAATTACTTTCGCAGACTGTTATAAACTAGTTCACCACAGCCGTTTATTTCTTTTATTTACAAAGCATTAAAATCACTGGATTATTCAGCGTGTTAAGCATATTCCATTTACTTTCATTATCATCACATTATAATAACCCTCGTAGTACATAACAATCACTAAACAAATAAAAGTGTTCAAAGTATTTTTCACATTCACCAATACATATCCATAATTCGTTCCACGTCATCGGCCGAAAGTGTCAGCAAATTTAGACGAAAGAGGAAATATTCGCGCCATTTATAATAAGGGATGAAAAGTAGGGGCGCCATGAGTACGCTAAGAAACAGCAGTGTCAAAGGCCCAAGACTGTTCAACTGCCTAAGGGGAATAACTAATAGATCCTTGGATATCTTCCAGAGGGAGCTGGACAGGCTCCTAAAGACGGTTCCCTACCAACCTGGCTGTGGTTCGCAGATCGGTTTGTGTGCGGCCAGCAGTAACAGCCAAGTTCATCAGGCCCTGATCCACCGCGAGGCCTGGTCATGGACCGGGCCGCGGGGGCGTTTACCACCCCAGACACACTCCAGGTAAGCAACCTATAAGTGGAACTCCTCCCATGGAAGAGCAAGCTCTACCCAGATACTAACCGTACTATCACTGTAACTTAATTTTAAAAGGGTGGTAGACCGGTGAGCTACTGGGAGGTTTCGGTCAGAGGACCAAATGCTCCAGTAGCGGGCCATATGTATGACCATAAGCTCCAGTAGCGAGCCATATGTATGACCATAAGCTCCAGTAGCGGGCCATATGTATGACCATAAGCTCCAGTAGCGGGCCATATGTATGGTCATAAGCTCCAGTAGCGGGCCATATGTGTGACCATAAGCTCCAGTAGCGGGCCATATGTATGACCATAAGCTCCAGTAGCGGGCCATATGTATGACCATAAGCTCCAGTAGCGGGCCATATGTATGACCATAAGCTCCAGTAGCGGGTCATCACTATGACCCACCACTTAAACCGTTTCCTGACGAACCTAACCTAACCTAACCTAACCTAACCTAACCTAACCTAACCTAACCTACCCCTAGACACAAACTACTCAAGCCACACTATCGCGTTAAGATGACTCAGCATTTGAGTTGAGTCAACCATAAAATTCTTGATTAAGTAAAAATGACTAAAATCCCACTAAACTATTCTTGTAATATAAATATTAAAAATATACTTATCACATTAAAAACGTTTTGTTCTTATAATGCCCTTGAAAACAGGAAGTTTGCATAATCACATGATAATATTTTTAATAGAGTGATTTATAGGATTATTTTAGTCTAGACTAGATCAAAAACACTGATTGGCCAGTAATCTGGCCCCGGGTTTACACGTCAACTATGTTAAGGTTTTATACTCAGGATATTAGTGGTATTTCTGGCATAGAACCTACTTATTAGCAATTTTTACATATATAATTCGTTTAATTTTATGCACATTTCACCATTTTTTTTTTTTTACTTTTTTAACTGTTTTCAGAAATTTAACAAATTCAATATCCTCGAACAAAACGAAACTTCATTTTGGCTAAATGCAAATAAATAAAATTCAATCATATGCGATTTGGTTAATTATTATATTCAAAACTACCAATGATAAAGTAAATATCCATTGCCAGGAAAATATAGCAGAGGTTAAAATGTCTATTTACCTTTACGAAGCTGCTGGTAGATGAGAATTTTTCTAGTTGCAATAAATATCATGGTGGTTGTTGCCATACATTCACAATAGGTTGATTATAAGAAGGGTTGGATAGGGATATCTGTACTTTTTGCTTTACTCTTTACTTATTTTATTTTCCATATCCTTGCTAGAGAACGCACAAACCGCGTTCTGCGGAGTACAGGGCGAAACAGAGAAAATGAATATAATGACCTACGAGCAAAACACCAAACAAAATTCTGACGAATAATTTTCACTACCGAATTAGTCCAAGAGTCAGAGCAGATATCTATTAGTACCACCGGAGGTGGCAAAAACCTATCAGGTACCAGTTTTTGTAGGGTCTATATTGTGAATTATTATGTGAGAAATTACCTGCATGAGGTTTACAGGGTATTACCTGAATTATTACGTGCAAGTAATTTGGGCGAGGTAAGTGGGACTTAGTCACAGTAGGTCGCAGAACTTTCACTCCCTCGATGCCCACTCCATCACTACTCACGAAAAGCTAGACCTGACCTTAAATTAATAATTACAATATTAAAACCAGCTATTCTGGTAAATTAAAATTGTGTGGACTATGTTTTGGTTTACTTCCCGGGTACACAAAATATAATAGTACAATAAATATAATACAATGCTGTTATTAGAAAAGAAATTCGCATAACCACTTACCATTTCAATACCGGACCACAATTTTTATTTGTAACACACCCTAACGCTACCCCAATAGCTAGAATTTACGATGGCCAATGTAAAACTACTATATGTTATGGGCAAGCGTCACTTAGCTAAGTTGTGCTGCTGGGAAGGATCGAAGTCCCCTATTTTTCCGTCCTTGTAGCCGAATTGTAAGGGTTTTCCACACTATTTATCCCAATTCTTCAACGGGAACGTATCAGCAATTTCTAAATTACGGATTCAGTTCGATATACACCAACTGAACTCCCATGGCGCCTGATTACATTGCATAATTAATAGACCAGTGTTTCCCTATGGCGTCCTCCCGTCCGCGTGTCTCTGCGGCTGTTCTACCCCCCCCCCCCCCGCCGTCACTCGAAATTTTTCGAAGGTTCAAATCAGAATCACATTTTAATACACAATTATATTATTCAAATTTACACATGGTGAATTTAGGAAAATTCAAAATTTTCCACATATATAAGGATGTAGAGTGATAACCTTTCCACAGCAGCATCTTAAGTCTTATTACATGATACCCTGTATTTATACACAAATAACCCGCACATAAAAGAGAGAAGCTTACGACGACGTTTCGGTCCGACTTGGACCATTTCCAAAGTCACAAGTTTGGTCCAAGTTGGACCGAAACGTCGTCGTAAGCTTCTCTCTTATGTGCGGGTTATTTGTGTATCGTTCCAGTCACGGCATTGTGCCTTTTTTTGTTATTTATACCCTGTATTTATTAAACGTGCGTACTTTGTTGCAATTTGGAACTGATGACATGGTGTGTGGTTTCTCTTGCCGCGGCTGCAAAATAGTCAAAGTGATCTGAATGGCTCTACAGACAGTCGTAATGTATTTCATTGTGCTTTTACTTTCAGATGCCCTACTGATGCATGCATCTTCCATTTAGTTAAGGTTTTTTAATAACAGTAAAATAAGTTTTAACGTTACAAAGATATGAACAATTGTTTTCCGAAGCAAGAGAGCAACATACACGGATATCATGTATATGGTGTCAATAAGCTAGGGGTGAACACATCTCAAATGCCTATATGATATAATTAACTAAATGGATTATAGTAAATCTTTACTGTTTATATAATTTTCTACACAATTAGACCCCCATATTCTTTTCCTTAAACTGATTCTGTATTTGTAGGTCTGGAGTTGTACCATTTAATTGACAATGAACTTCCCTGAGGCGGGATATTACGGCGTAAAGTCAAAGAGGCAAGCATGATTCTTTTTTTTTTTTTTTTTTTTTTTGCTGAATTCAAGATCAGGGCTCAAACTTGATACCACCAAAAAACATGGATTATCCGAAACCTCTCCTGTGAGCTGCTGAAATTTTACAGACATACATATATGCACCTCTGGATTCTAGACAAGTGAACAATATGACATGTGGCGCCACACGGCAGTCTCATGACCCATATCCTCAACCCTCCTTCACTCCGCCTTCACTTCTTACATAACCAATAAAAAACATCTAAATATGAACTCTCGAATGCTTTATTTGTTCAAACTTTATTCATATATAAAAAAAATAGAGCTGCTGCTTCATTTATCCTTGAATATGTACAAGAAAAACTAAAATTCCCCCTCCATGAACAATAGTGAGTTATATAATTTATTTCTACAATTTTATTTTGCACCAAAACTAGAACTAGAACGGCACGTATAAAGTATGATAAAGCACCTAAATTACTGGAAACGGTAGAAGTCCCTTGATTTGTACTCCCTGGAACGCAGGAGAGAAAGATGCATGATAATATCTACCTGGAAAATCCTAGAGGGACTAGTCCCAAATATGCACAAGAAAATCATTCCCTACGAAAGCAAAAGACTGAGGAGACGATGCAACATCCCCCCAATGAAAAGCAGAGGTGCCACGAGTACACCAAGAGACAACACAATACGTGTAAGGGGCCCTAGACTACTCAACTACCTCCCAGCATACATAAAGGGGATTACCAACAGACCCCTGGCTGTTTTTAAGAAGGCTTTGGACAGGCACCTAAAGTCAGTGCCTGACCAGCCGGGCTGTGGTTCGTACGTCGGTTTGCGTGCGGCCAACAGTAACAGCCTGGTTGATCAGGTTCTGATCCACCAGGAAGCCTGGTCACAGACTAGGCCACGGAGGCATTGATCCCCGAAACCCCTCTCTAGGCATACGGCAACTCCGTCGATAATGACTTTCACTTTTCACATTTCTGCTGAAATTCCACCTGTTGCTTTTTTTTTTTTTTTTTTTTTTTTTTTGTAGATTCAAGATATTGGAACTACCTGTTCCTTATTCGGATCAAGCCTAATTAACAGCCCTTCATCCTATCCCCCCTTCCCGGCGCTGTATGACTTACGAATTCATCGTTTTTTGCTGGATATAATGTTTTGCGTTCACCTGAAGATTACCCACCAAGACAAGATAGTTTTCCAAATTTTGTTAGGTAAATTAGTTATGTTACGTAAACTTTGGCAAGGTTAGGTTAAGATAAGGGGTGTGTATGTGAGATGGGGGAAGCGGGGTTATGGTGAGCAGGGGCACGAAAGACAAGAGAAGACTATCAGTGTTGCATCACAAGTGAAACAAGTGTTCATGGTCACCCCTTGCTTGCATCACCCCCAGGCGTATGAGGGTAGGCTCTAGTTCTTGGCACACTTTATCCTATTCTATCGTTACCCTAATTCAAACAGGAGTCCAGGTCAGAGACCAGGTCGCGGTGGTGGTGATCCTCAGAATAACAAAACAGACAATAACATCTTCGAATTTCCAGCCTGCCAAGGACTTATTTCACGTGGTAATTTACTGAGCACGTTGCATCATTAAACACAAAAAACAACGTTCAAAGCCTAATGATAATACTTTTAAGCAAAACAGTCATAAGAGAAGACATAGCTAGTTTTGATCAAACGAGAGAGAGAGAGAGAGAGAGAGAGAGAGAGAGAGAGAGAGCAGAAAAAACAGAGCAACCTGCCAGTGTCACTATGGTTCAAACATGCATTAACACAATTTGATGCCAATAAAATAACAGAGGTTGCAGCAATCATACACTTATACACTGAACGTGACAGCGTTCACGCTAACTCCATCAACGAGAAGCAATCAGAATGAGTCCAAACATTACATTTTGAGAAATAATAAAAAGGGCTTAAGCATCACATCCATGGAAAAAAAATAAAGCCAACTCTGGCACTTTGCGTTATTCTTCAATATGATTCATTAGATGTTGCAATCAGACAACTAAAAAAAAACTGCATACGGGCTGCACCACAACCAAATCAACTAAACTTCGATGCAATGAGATGCTATTATACAAATACACTTCAACACCTTTCTAAACTGTCCCCAGTTGAGACTAGTATAACCTTAATTAATCACACAATTTACCAGACTGAATGCTTACAGTGACTGTCACACACGCTACGGAGTCTTTCCCACAGTTCTTTAATCTTCAACAACTTTAAACAGGATCCTAAAATACGAACCCACATGAAACTATTGACGCCAACCTGCATTACACACTGACTTCTAACAGCATCACTGAAGCCGACAGCGTAGACACACTAACTCTGACGCCACTCAAGTCAGTAGCGAAAATGCAGATTTCTGACATCACTGAAGTTAATGGACACTTTTTACTGACATCATTAGCAGACATTTACTCACACTTCTGACATCACTGGTTAGCTGAGATATGCTCCCACTGACCACCATTCACAATTATGACTATATGAATGCAGAAGATAAACTTTGTTTTTTTTTCATATTTTGTTCATATTATATGTAATAAATATTTTGATATAAAAAAAAGACGATAAACTGGAATGTGTTACAAAGCCTTGCATAAAGACGCATAGCAAGAATGACGTTATGTAGGTTATACAATTCAAACACTGGAAGCTTGCACTTCATTCGTGTTCCAGTTAACCATCTTTAAATATCAGTCATGCTCACTCCTCCGCTCCAATTTTACCATAATTTCTAGATAACCTGTACAAAGGCAGGACTGGACACCTTAGATGGTTCAAGGCATCCTAGGCATAAAAATTATCTATTCTTTTCCATCTTCTTTTGGCTATTTAGTTTTTTTTCTTGGAGGAAGTGCACTGACCTGGGGCAGATTATATTAACGGACAAGTTCTAAACCCAAAAGGACTTAGCGTATAGGGAAGAGGGAGGATGGGATGATTAGGTTTCATGCAAAATGAGAGCTCGAATTTCTTGGATTAAGAGACCTTCAACTTCCATGCAAAGCCCTCCCCCTCCTCTTTACCCTGAAGTGTGCCTAGCAGACAGCTGCATACTTTTCTTAAACGCCTCTCAGGTTGAATTTGGATATGTACAATTTTGAGCAGGCGTTGGCAGTCTTGTAGAATTCATTGAAGGTAGATCAAATTTACCTACCACTAATGTTGCTTTTACCAGCAAGGCCTGGTCTAGGACCGGCTCGCGGCGGCACTGACCCCCGAAAACATCCTTCAGATATATTTCAGAAGCTTGAAGTATTTATCTACTCCCGCAGCCCAGCATGTGGCCAATTCCTGGGGATCACCTGATATCGTTGTTGACGAAACGTTACGCCGGCCCAGTAGGTTCCTTCAGTCGAAATGCAAAGGTGACAGAAGAAGTCGTACAGATGTAGATATGAGGTGATCAGTCCCACCATTATTACTAATACGGGGATACCTTTCTCGGGTCGTGCAGAGATCAAAATACATATAGTTCTCTGGCGATTGTGTGATCAGTCACAAAAATGCGATATTGGGACGTTTGTCCCACATATTATAGCATTATTTTATTACACTCGATGGCTAGTGACTGGAAACGACATGTTAGACTCAGTCGCTGGAGTCGCGTGACTAGGCACCCAGCTGTTAGTAATCATATAAATAAACAAATAGGTAAATATAAAAAGTTTAAATGATTAAGAAAAGGATACGCTCATATTAACATCAAGTAGAGAGAAGACTTACATAAATGCAACACCAAAGAACACACAACTCGGTAACAGAAAATGGGAAATGTTGTAATCAATGAGCACAATAAAGTAACAAATGGAGATAGTGAGAAGGTAATGAGATGTGACATTACGGGAAGAAAATGAATGGACAATGTATCACAAAATAAAGCATACAGAGTCTTGGATCGCCATGGAAATATTACTGTACACAAAACACACCTGTCTCGACCCTCACTTATCATTTCACCTTCATTTGAATGAATTCCTACGGTCGCGTTATTGATATGTTGGATGAAATATGTTGTGGAATGTGGTAGACGTATGACGGTGATGGTGGGAGTGATTGGTTGATGATGGAGGTAGCAGAAGTGAGGTGAAGCTGGGGTGTTGGTGATAGAAGTGTGAAGGATGGTAGCAGCAAGTCATGAAGATTATGTAATTATGAAGGCGGTAATAATGTGTTAGTGGTGGTGGTGATAAGGGTGTAGTGAAGGCGGTAGTGGTGGTGAGGATGGTAGTGGTGTAATAAGGATGATGACGATGGTTGTGGTGAAACAGATGTTTGGTGGTGGTGATGCGGGTGATGACAGTGGTGGTAAGAGGTACTGAAAGTGTAATGTGTGCCAAGCTTGGTGTATTTAGTGGTAGGCTGAGAAGTTAAAGGCAGCAGTATTATGGTGACTGGTATTAAGTGATGTTGTAGTACACTAAAACTTCCGCCTTTATTTAAATGTCCAGGGTAGCTGCTGAAAAATATTTTTTTTTTAACTTTTTTATTTCTCTTATAACTCAAGGACTTATCCGATCAGCTTCAAACATGTACGATACCCAGAGTCAAGTTGTTGGAACAACTGGCATGTGCAGTTGCCTTCTTACCGTTGTTAAACCCCTTCCCAGCATCCTGGAATGACTGATAACTTTCCAAACCCTCCAAACGTTCAAAATTATAACAATTAAAACTAAGCGCTAAAACCACACGGGTCATACAGCGCTGCTGGGCTGGATGTGCTAAAGATGAAATATGCGAAGATCAGACCAGACAAAAAGTCAAAGAGGAAATTCAAACGTTCAAAAATGATGCTTCCTAATTCGACGACGGCAGAGCGAAATTCAAGTGTAGGTGAAGATTTTCCTATTTTGTCAAAGTGTTAAACAATTATGCCCGTTAAACCAAGTTAAATTAATTTCAATTTACTTCTGAACGGCTTCAATATTTAATGACTGATGTTATCTTACAGCCAGGATAGTACTCGTTAAGTTTTGTCTGAGCGAGGACAAATTTGTCTGTACAGTAAAATAGTTAAAACAATGCCTGATTCATCTTGCGTAGGTGCACCTCTGGCCGAGTTCTGTGCAATATCTGGACAATGTCACTTTTGGTCGGTTAAACTTTTAGTGCTGGTGTGTTTTCTCAAAGCTTTGCCTTGATTTTAGGTTGTAATTTTAGATTTTTGTACACACCCAATTCATCCTATGCACGATAGCGGAAGAGCATATGGATACACAAAAGGCCTAGGAACTAGATTCCAGAAGGGTTAACGGGAGTGCATATGGATTTATATCAACAATAGACTTCCTGTTGCAAGTAAATTTAGGATATCTGCTTAATATGTTTATTTCCTTATTTTCAATAGGTACCTTGACATATCACACAGATTGTACTTTATCTTCATATTTCTCAATAAGTGGACAATTAAGTACATAGAGTTCAAGAAAGTAAAGATAAGGCTGAACACATAATTTGTATTTACAGTAGTAGTTTGATCATGTCTGCCAAATTGCCAGAAGTACTTTTAAATAAGCCTAAGCCTGCCTATCACTACATCAATCTGATCGCACTGCAAGTTGCTCCATAAACATACTTATTTACGTTAATGTTATCATACCAGTGATAGATCTACTCAGTCTTCTAACTGCATTCCTATGACATTGTTTCATTATTTACTTCTATTATTATTCCTAATGTTAGACATTATATGCAAAACAGAAACTTAAATCATCTGTAAAAAAAAACCGTTGCGAATACATCTGGGCAGAGAAAGTGTAAAAAAAAAAAAATAACCAGCACTTGGGTCAAAAACAAGACGACTGAAAATAAGTCATACTCGGATAACATACGAATTATAATTTTTATTTTCCTTCAGAGTACTTTCTTTGGCTAACGTTTTAACTTTATCGTGGAAGAGTAATTCAATTTGACTGCCATTAGCATGGCAAACAACTCGACATAGCTCCTATCGTTCAAACTATGTAGGGAGGTGGCAACAAGAGCTGATGCAGCCCGGCCAGTAGACCCCTGCTTAGATACATCAGTATATATATGATATATTATTACTAAAACTTAGGCGAGATCTTTTTTCTTATGAAGTAGCCTTTGCAAGTGATTTAAGGAAGGATTTACTAATGATGAGCTTCTTGGAAGGGGCTAGCAGGTATGTGATTTGAAATGTATACAAGTGTCAGTAATGTAGAAAACAGTGTTGTGCGATGGGCGATCCTTGTGTCGGGTTGCAGTTAGCAGTTATGCCTAGTAACCGCTCAAGGTTCCTTGACACTGGTGAGGGGCTCTTGATCAGGGGAATTGGATCTGTGCTCCGGTTCCCTGACTTGAACCTGAATACCTTCCATCCCCCCCCACAAGCGCTGTATAATCCTACGGGTTTAGCGCTCCCCCATGATTATAATAATATGCCTAGTAAGCAATATTCGAGTATGATTAACTGTTGGGTATCAGTGCTCAAGGGCACTGACTTCATCTCAGTTCAAATCTTGGAACCTTAGAGCGTGGACGTGTCACCTGTTTCACTGTATCCACATATTTCCTACATTAAACAGCAGACCTACAAGTGACTATTACTCTCCATCATTCAAGGACAACCCCATCATCCATGTCCAAGTAGGGTATGACAAATTCCCAGGGGGGTGACTTGCTCTTGACTTTGTCTACTGCGATACAGTTCGTGCAAGTTATAAAGCTTAATACAATTGCATGTTTTCACAACCCATTTAGATCTGTGTTTACTTCCAGACATTTAGTAAGATTTGTAGTGCCAAGCATCTGGTTCATTTTTTAATATATCATATTGTTAATTTCAATAATCCTATAACTAATACTGGGAACGCCAAGCTCCTTCCTCAAATTAAGAACCTTGATAGTTTTAGGACAGCCAAAAATAATTCTGATGATTTTTTTTTCATTAGCCTCTAGAGCCGGTGAGACTTTTCCTCAGCTAATACTGACATGGGAGCAGCATAACCAATTAAAAATTTAATATAAAGTAGTGTATATGTGATAACTTTTGAATACCAAATCTAATTCGCTTCAAATCTTTAATGCTAACACTTTACTGCATTAAAAATTTATGCCGCACTCTGCACTAATCTTTTCACATACATGGACGTACAAGGGTCGGGTTATGCAATATGAGGATACTTTATTCAGATCGCGCAGTGATGGATACTTTCTTGGATCGCATGTCTATGTAATTACATCTAGTAACAACTGTTACTGTTAGATTAGATATTTTCCAAGAAATATCGCATTCGTGACTGAGCGACACGCATTAGATTCTGACCCGATAACTCGATGTCTCTTAGCGCTCACGCACTACTGTTTACAATACATTATTCACAAAGTGTAGGGGAGGAGGCTTGAAGGACAATTATTGTATTGCGTGGTAGAAGCCAATGATGTTGCCGGCCAGCCTAGTCAGGGTGGTGTGGCCGGCCGGCTCCAGCACGTCAATATATTGACTGGCTGGAACACTCGCTGGCAACTACGTCTTTACCTTATCGAAATGCAAGTTTATATTGATTTTTTAATATAAAATAAAAATTACCAAATACTTCAACCCCGCTTTAACGCTAATGCCGAGCCAGTATTGGTGTGAAATTATCAATAATCATAGGTATGTTTATATTTACACAAAAAAGTGTAACAAACATTGACTATAGTGAAAGAAACCCACATGGAAATAAAACAAATATGGTAAGTACTATAGGCTACATTTGAGCCTCTCACCTGAAAATGCTTCTAGTACCTTCGTGATATTGTACAGGTCCTTTCAATTTTAGCACTCAATTTAATAATCAACACATCTGAATAAGAGGTGCTCTCTCTTATCTCTAAATAAGAGGGAGACATGGGGTGGGGAGAATGTTGAAAGGGAGAGATAGGTGAGGGCAAACAGAGGGAAAGCTGTGGTAAGGGGAGATGAAAAGGGAAAAACAGGAAGAGATGGGGTGAGGAAAGAGAAGGGATGAGGAGAGATGGAGATACAATGGGTGACAGGATGACGTAAGGAGATGGGATGAGAGGGCGGGAGAAGAGAGAAAGAGAGGGAGGTGTGGTGCAAGTGGTTGATAGGATAAGTAGGGGTCGTTTTAGCACTGACCACAAAAGCCTCTCCCACAGCTCCCAATGTCCATCATCACTATCTTCGCGTAGCCACTCTCAAAGAGGATACGTATCATTTTATTCACAAAAAGGCAGTAAATCCGCTATTTACAGTAAATCCATATGTATCATTCAACGCTCTTAAGATTCTAAAGAAAACAGTCAATTCAGTTCTCTCTTACGCTGCGTAACCTCAAGCTTGACCTCTGAGCAACTTACAAAATCAATAGCTATGCTAGCAGAAAATTTCTTTTTATCTTAAAGCAAACATTAAAGCGTAGCAACTTTAACAGAAAGAAGCCACAACATTTACAGAGCAATGTACTTCTCGACATTTTTTACCAAATGACGATAAAAAAAATCATTAATGTGCTTCGTGAATGTTTGGTTCAAAATTAATATTCGTGAGAATTAATCGTAATAGTAAAAATGAGTGAATCACCCAACGTGGCTGCTGACTATCCTCACACTAATACCATGACCAAACGGCAATATATCAAGAAGTCACCATCAGTGTTAGCACAACGTCAACATCAGCAGTCAGTGCAACGTTGTCAGTATCGGTCTTACATGACATCAGCAGCTCTGTCAGCACACCCGCATCTGGGTAAAAGCAATGCACACCTAACAACTTTGTTTCCTGTGTTGACCAACACATTTTTCCCAACACACATGTGAATAGAAAACAAAACGAGGCAGCATATATATATATATATATATATATATATATATATATATATATATATATATATATATATATATATATATATATATATATATATATATATATATATATATATATATTGGAGTCCAGCTTGCGCTAGACTTTGATCCAAGGCAGCCAGCTTTCAGGGAGAAGGCTTACAGATTTTCATCTCATCCCTTGCATGCATCAGCCTTACTAGAGATATTAACAATGCAAGGAATTCGCAAGAGCAGGCGAAATATACACAAACACTAATCTCTGGCTGAAGGAGACTCGAACCTACGAACCTTGGAACAAGGTACGCAGTGCTTTACCAATCTACCCACACTGGACCAATACCTTGGAGTCCAGCTTGGGCTAGACTTTGATCCAAGGCAGCCAGCTTTCAGGGAGAAGGCTTACAGCTTTTCATCTCATCCCCTGCATGCATCAGCCTTACTAGAGATATTAACAATGCAAGGAATTCGTAGGTTCGAGTCTCCTTCAGCCAGAGATCAGTGTTTGTGTATATTTCGCCTGCTCTTGCGAATTCCTTGCATTGTTAATATCTCTAGTAAGGCTGATGCATGCAGGGGATGAGATGAAAAGCTGTAAGCCTTCTCCCTGAAAGCTGGCTGCCTTGGACCATATATATATATATATATATATATATATATATATATATATATATATATATATATATATATATATATATATATATATGTCGTGCCGAATAGGCAGAACTTGCGATCTTGGCTTAAATAGCAACGTTCATCTTGCCATAT
This sequence comes from Cherax quadricarinatus, assembly GCF_038502225.1. Lineage (NCBI taxonomy): Eukaryota > Metazoa > Arthropoda > Malacostraca > Decapoda > Parastacidae > Cherax > Cherax quadricarinatus. Next base: position 56,272,387 of record NC_091296.1, read on the forward strand.
AGGACAAGTGAAAATTTGTGTATGCAATAATTTCGCCAAAATCATTCAGAACCTAACGGAAAAAGTATATTTTACTGTGTTTGTTTAGTATTAAATTATTGTAAACAAATCTAAAATATATTTAGTTGAGTTAGGCTAAAATAAATTGTTCTTGTTATAATGAGGTTAGGTAAGTTTTCTAAGACTCTTTTGATGCAAAATTAAAAATTTTTACATCAACATTAATGAAAAAAATATATCTTTAAACGTATAAGAGAAAATTTCAGAACGGACTTAATTTTAAATGAGTTCTTGCTAATTGACCAGTTTTACATATTCGGCACGACACATTATATATATATATATATGCGCAAGGAATTCGCGAGAGCATGCGAAATATACACAAACACTGATCTCTGGCTGAAGGAGACTCGAACCTACGAACCTTAGGACAAGGTACGCAGTGCTTTACCAATCTACCCACACTGGACCAATACCTTGGCGTGTAGCATGCGCTACACGTTTGATCCAAGGCAGCCAGTTTTCAGGGAGAAGGCTTACAGCTTTTCATCTCATCCCCTGCATGCATCAGCCTTACTAGAGATTTGAACAATGCAAGGAATTCGCGAGAGCATGGGGGGTGGGCATAACCGTTCTGGAAAATACCGATATTTTCCACACTCGGGGGAGGGGGGGGGGTTGACAGAGTCAAACAAGGTTGTGGGCTACCGCGCCCTGAGCTACAGAAGGCTCCTTAGGGCTCGCCGGGTGACTATGGGGTCAACCCCTCGATTGGTAGTCCAGGGTAGGTGGCCCTGGACAGATGGTGGGGGCCACACAGCGACGTTTCCTCCGTGGTGTAGCCTACAGTGGGGATGGGGAACGTCAAAGGTGCCGCCGGCCTGCCTCCCGTGTCTGAATGAATGAGACTGTGTCATGTGCGGGTCTTGTCCTGATATGCCCTCAGGCCACTGACTGATTCCACTTCAGAAATGATCGGAGTTGATGTACGATTTCTGTCAATTCCTGCCAGCTTTTTTCCTTCCTGGCGCTAAGAAACCTCTCTCTGGAGTGGTTGTGGCTACCCTGGTTTTCCCGTGGTCTGGATGTTCTGTATCTTCTTGTGCCCTTTAGGTGGTGTGCGTGACAATATAAGTTATAGCATTGTCTTTCCTGAACTGAAGAGTGACATTTCCTTGTGGAAAAGTTTACAGGAAGGAAGGTTACATTTTCCTGTTGTCATATGGGCACGGCATTTTCTGGGGTGGTTAGAGTTGCACGTCCCATCTGTTTTAACAGATACTCCATGCCTACAGATACCTAATGCATAGAATTTGCATAGGTCTGATTTCTGTTTACCTTCGTTTTTTGTGACTGCATTTCCTACTGGTGCATGTTTTTGTCTCTTTACTATCTTCAGCACTTGTACTAACAATGGTGCCTTCACCAGCTTTTTCTGGTATTTTATCTTCACTATTCCTTGGGTCATCCCCTTGTTTACTATCTTCAGTGGTACTGCTAGTTTGTAACACTGGGTTTTGCATGTTCTTGTCTACACCTATTTCCCCACTAGAGTTCCTGTGTCCCTCCAGGCCACTAACATTCATTCCTCTATTCTTACAGTTACTGTCTACCAGGACAGCATTTGCACCAGGGGCGATACCATCTGACCCAGACTTGTAATTTTCCCATCTGTTACAGAATGCTGTCAGGTTTTCTATGAAAATCGTTTTGATGTTTTCGTCTTTTAATACCAATGTGATTATTTTTCCACTGGTTCTCATCTGGGCATACCCAAAAACACTTCCCTGGTTTAATATCTCTTGTAGATGAATACTGAATATCTGCACAAGATATGTGGGCCCATTTCCCACAGAAGTTGCACATAATCCATGCAGAAGCCCGTTTGTTACTGTGGTTGCAAGCTACACAGTTCCATAATGTGATTTTTTTTGGGGGTGTTATACTTTATATACAACTAATATACTGTATATACTACTATTGTATTTCATCTTCCTCGTGTCTCCCAAAATAACAATTTGCACAGGACATAGGTTGCATGTGTTAAAAAGTGTAAAATAATGATCGATTTCTACAGAGTAGTTGTCGGCAACGATATTATTATTATCTCTGGGAAGATGTATACCGAGGGAAGGGAAGGTTATAAGTGATGATACGGAAGGTCACCAGTGAGAGGAGGTAAAGTCAACACATCCTCCTGAATAAACATGGTGTTTCACTCTCACAGAGGACTGTGGGTAAAGTTTCGTTGACGCAAACTAATGCGAACGTGATCATGTGACTTTTGCACTCCGCTTGGTGCATCGCCATTTTCTGAGTGATAAAACCTCTTTATCCCCTTAATATATTTAATGTGTGTTTTTGGATGTTAATGAACGAAAATCTACCCAAAGGAAATGTAAATGACGAAATAAAGAGAAATAAGCTTAAATATAAACATAGGAGGATAAGTGGTATGAGGGGAGTGTGAGATTCGCCGGTATATGTCCCGGCCCAGCATGAGGGGAGGGAAAGTCAAAGGGAGAGGGAAGGGAAGGTCAATGGGAGAGGGGAAGGAAGGTCAAAGGGAGAGGGGAGGGAAGGTCAAAGGGAGAGGGGAGGGAAGGTCAAAGGAGAGGGGAGGGAAGGTCAAAGGGTGAGAGGAGGACAGAAGGTCAAAGGGTGAGGGGAGAGAAAATCATAGTCACGTCCCAACTCTGCTCCTCCCTCCCCACCACCATTCATAGCAGCCCGCCAAACCCTCCCACAAACCTCTTCCCCTCACTATTTTCTAATCCTCCACCACACCCACCCCAGCACCACACCCATCCATTCTATTCACTCTCCTTCCAACGCACTAGGACACGGGGAACAACTCAAGGACACGGGGGACAACTCAAGGACACGGGGGACAACTTGAGGGCATAGGGGATCAAAGGACACAGGGGTACAACACAAGGACACAGGGGTACAACACAAGGACACGAGGGAACAACACAAGGAACAACAAAAGGACACATGGAATAACACAAGGACACAAGGGAACAACACAAGGACACAGGGAACAATGCAAGGACACCGGGAACAACACAAGGACACATGGGAACAACACAAGGACACACAGGAACAACACAAGGACACATGGGAACAACACAAGGACACCGGGAACAACACAAGGACACATGGGAACAACACAAGGACACATAGGAAGAACACAAGGACACGGGGGAACAACACAAGGACACAGGGGGAACAACACAAGGACACAGGGGAACAACACAAGGACACAGGGGGAACAGCACAAGGACACAGGGGAACAACACAAGGACACAGGGGAACAACACAAGGACACCGGGAAACAACACAAGGACACAGGGGAACAACACAAGGACACAGGGAACAACACAAGGACACAGGGAACAACACAAGGACACAGGGGAACAACACAAGGTCAAAGGGAACAACACAAGGACACAGGGGAACAACACAAGGACACAGGGGAACAACACAAGGACACATGGGAACAACACAAGGACACAGGGAACAACACAAGGAAACAGGGAATTCAAGGACACAGGGAACAACACAAGGACACAGGGAACACAAGGACACAGGGGAACAACACAAGGACACAGGGGAACAACACAAGGATACATGGAACAACACAAGGACAGAGGGGAACAGCACAAAGCCACAGGCAACAACACAAGGACACAGGGGGACAACACAAGGACACAGGGGAACAGCACAAGGACACAGGGGAACAACACAAGGACACAGGGGAACATCACAAGGACACAGAGGAACAACACGAGGACACAGGGGAACAACAGGAGGACACAGGGAACATCACAAGGACACAGGGGAACAAAACAAGGACACAGGGGAACAACACAAGGACACAGGGGAACAACACAAGGACACAGGGAACAACACAAGAACACAGGGGAACAACACAAGGCCACAGAGGAACAACACAAGGACATAGGGGAACACAAGGACACAGGGAACAACAAAAGGACAAAGGGGGACAACACAAATACACAGGGGGACAACACAAGGACATAGGGAGACAACACAAGGACACAGGGGGACAACACAAGGACACAGGGGGACAACACAAGGACACAGGGGAACAACACAAGGACACAGTGGAACGACACGAAGTCAAAAATGGAAAAACCATCCTGGGTGTGGGGTATGGCAGGAAAACCGTCCTGTGATGGTGTGTGACAGGGAAAACCATCCTGTGATGGTGTGACAGGGAAAACCATCCTTTGATGGAGTGTGACAGGGAAAACCATCCTGTGATGGTGTGTGACGGAAAACCATCCTGTGATGGAGTGTGACAGGGAAAACCATCCTGTGATGGTGTGTGACAGGGAAAACCATCCTGTGGTGTGACAGGGAAAACCATCCTGTGATGGAGTGTGACAGGGAAAACCATCCTGTGATGGTGTGTGACAGGGAAAACCATCCTGTGGTGACAGGGAAAACCATCCTGTGATGGAGTGTGACAGGGAAAACCATCCTGTGATGGTGTGTGACAGGGAAAACCATCCTGTGATGGTGTGTGACAGGGAAAACCATCCTGTGATGGAGTGTGACAGGGAAAACCATCCTGTGATGGTGTGTGACAGGGAAAACCATCCTGTGATGGTGTGTGACAGGGAAAACCATCCTGTGATGGAGTGTGACAGGGAAAACCATCCTGTGATGGAGTGTGACAGGGAAAACCATCCTGTGTGATGAAATATAACAGGAAAACCACCCAGAATGGAGTATGGCAGGAAAACTATCCAGAATGGAGTACAACAGAAAAATCATCTTGTGTATTGAAGTATAACAGGGAAAAACCATCCTGTGAAACATGACAGGAAAACTATCTTGTGTGAGATGCGTTAATAGTTGAGGATCATCGCCCACGCGGCCTGGTCTCAGACCTGACCTCATAATATGGAATAAAACCATTACGGGTATAAGACAAATTATAAATAAACGTACACTGTACACTGATTCTAAGTAGAAGTTTTTAAGATCTAGCTGTCATATAAAGAGCTCATGAGGCAGAGCAGAAATCCTGCCAGAGTGCAATACATTTGGTAGACAAGTATAACAGAATGGTTGTACCTCCCTGTCTGGTTACTGTCGAACATTGTAAAATGTACCTTAACAAATTTTGGTTGTACTAAAACCCTACCAGTGTTATTAAGTACATAACCTATCATGTCACCAATGTATATTCTTCGACAAATTGAAATTGAAAAAACAAAAGTAACAAAATTACACTTCCGAAAATACTATCAAATTATTATTACTATATTCATGAGGGTAGCGCTAAACCCGTAAGGTTGATACAGCACACTGTAAATAGGAGGTAATCAGGTTTGATCCAAGGGGATGGAGAGTTTCCCCAACACCTTTAGATCAAAGGCCCTTCACCAGCTTCAAGGTACTCCCGTAGGGTAACATTACCAGATACATCAACTAAAGAAACTCAGAACAAGACGGCTGCCACATAAGCACCAAACTTCGCTACAACTTCACTATTCAACTTGACGAACAAGAAAGCAGTTATGCCATAAATATAAAAATCAGTCGGTTCGACTTTGCCCAAAATGAAAGTAAAGATGAACCTATCAAAATTATTTTTTTTATATAAAAATCTTAGAACTATCTACTCTAAAGTTGTGTTAGCACCATGACAATAAGAACAGGTGCTGTTAACCCCTCCCCCCTCTTCTGATGTTAAACACTTATACATCCTGAATGATAATCCCAATCTTTATCGACACAAAAGGTCACATATGGGCCATGGAGGATGCTTATTTACCTGTAAACTTATCAGTTACACTTGCAATTGTCTCTACCATCGCGTCGGTATCTCATGTTACCAATCCAAACAAACTTGCTCACTTGGTTCATTCGTCAAGCATAATTTTTCCCTACGTATAATGTAAATTCATTGTTGTAATAATTCTTGAAATCGTTTAGAATATCACGAATATGTATTTAATTGGTGTTACTTAACACTACTATATTTAGGCTGATCTGAGATTGTGTAGGAATAATCAATATATTAAGTCAATCTGAGCAAGGCTAGGATAGATTGTTAACTTAGTTTTGGTATAAAATAAAAAATGCAGTGTTAATCCACATAACTATTTACAAGTGCATAATGCAACTTCTTCCCCGAAAAAAAAATCGAAGCATCTGAGACGGGCTAGTTTGATGACTTGGCTTGTCTAGGCGGCACGATGAACCTTGTTTTTCCACAACGTTGTCACAAAGTAGAGTGGCAAGTCAAAAAAAAGTTTTGAAGTCTATCGCCAACACGAGCACCAAAATGCAGATTATCTGTACACCATCAATTAAAAACACTATAATCCCTATAATGGAGGTAATACTAAACTCAGCATGTAAACACAGACACATTTCGGTGTATAAAGCCTTGTTAAAGGCAAGGCAGACACTTATAGTACTCACTTTGAAGGTGATATTTGAACCACAACATCAACGGGTGACTTTGGCGGGTCAGGCTCAGAGGGGTTTTGAGTTGTTGGCCCATCTCGGCCTGACTGCTCATCCCCTTCAATAGCCACGCTCAGTACCATATGGCCGACGAATACAAAACTAGAACTATTTCCCTCTTTTGTTTATTCTCCAATAAATTCTATTAAACACATATAAGGTAGATTTGGCGAGTAATTAAATTCAGAGTTTAATGTTAATCAACCAATTTCTAATCATTAGCTGAAAGAAATGTGTATCATCCACGAGCTAATGTATTTTACATTGGAGCTAAGAACCCACAAGCTAACGTATATGATGGACGGGAACTCGACTATCCAGGAGCACCTTCACCCCTTCCGCCAGGCTCAGCTTGTGACTGACTAGCCTAGCGACACCCCTTTAAGGGCAGGATTCACGTCGATAGTGGAAGACAGAGGGAGAACACGAGTGTCCTGCGCCGGTGCCGCCTTCACAGGGGGGGTAGGAACGTGTCCATAGTCCAACCTCCCATCAGAATAACATCAAACTATATGATGCAACGCCTACTTCTTCGCACCCCTTAAAAGTGGAACTGTGGACACTCAACGCCAAGACAGAAGAATATTATATAATTATAAATATAAATGTATATACAAGGGATGAAACGATACCAAAATTTTGGCCAATACCGATACGCAATTTTCGGCCGATGCCGATACTCTTCCTATATTTTTTTTTCATTTTCAAAATTATAATGACTATGTTCAATATACAAAGGAATGCTTATTACACAATGGGTATTAAATAACACAAAAAGGTTAAATATTAATAACTTAATTTCTTTGAGATGAGTGTAAGCATGCCTCTGGCAAGACAGTGATGGAGTGAATGATGTAAGTTTTTCTTTTTCGGGTCACCCTGCCTTGGTGGGAAACGGCCGATGTGTTAATAAAAAATAAAATAAAAATAATGTCATTACTCAATACTTGGCCTGTTGTGTTTGTTACTGGCACTAGCTTTTGTGTATTTACCTATTTGTGGTTGCAGGGGTCGATTCACAACTCCTTCCTTTACCCCCCTCCCCCCCGTGTGTTTGTACTCACCTAGTTGTGGTTGCAGGGGCAAGTCACAGCTCCTGACCCTGCCTCTTCACTGGTCGCTACTAGATCACTCTTCCTGCTCCATGAGCTTTATCATACCTCTTCTTAAAGCAATGTATGGATCCTGCCTCCACTACATCACTTCCCAAACTATTCCACTTCCTGACAACTCTGTGACTGAAGAAACATTTACTAACATCCCTGTGATTCATCTGAGTCTTCAACTTCCAGGCCCGGTGGCCTGGTGGCTAAAGCTCCCGCTTCACACACGGAGGGCCCGGGTTCGATTCCCGGCGGGTGGAAACATTTCGACACGTTTCCTTACACCTGTTGTCCTGTTCACCTAGCAGCAAATAGGTACCTGGGTGTTAGTCGACTGGTGTGGGTCGCATCCTGGGGGACAAGATTAAGGACCCCAATGGAAATAAGTTAGACAGTCCTCGATGACGCACTGACTTTCTTGGGTTATCCTGGGTGGCTAACCCTCCGGGGTTAAAAATCCGAACGAAATCTTATCTTATCTTATCTTGAAACCCCTTATTGCTGTGTCCCGACTCTGGAACATCCCGTCTCTGTCCACCTCGTCGATTCCTTCCTTCCTTCCCCCCCCCTCCCTCCCTCTCTCTCTCTCGCTCTCTCTCGCGCTCTCTCTCGCTCTCTCTCTCGCTCTCTCTCTCTCTCGCTCTCTCTCTCTCTCTCTCTCTCTCTCTCTCTCTCTCTCTCTCTCTCTCTCTCTCTCTCTCTCTCTCTCTCTCTCTCTCTCTCTCTCTCGCTCTCTCTCTCTCTCTCTCTGTGTATGTGTGTGTGTACTTACCTAGTTGTAATCACCTAGTTGAGGTTGCAGGGGTCGAGTCCAAGCTCCTGGCCCCGCCTCTTCACTGGTCGCTACTAGGTCACTCTCCCTGAACCGTGAGCTTTATCATACCTCTGTTTAAAGCTATGTATGGATTCTGCCTCCACTACATCGCTTCCCAAACTATTCCACTTGCTGACTACTCTGTGGCTGAAGAAATACTTCCTAACATCCCTGTGATTCATCTGTGTCTTCAACTTCCAACTGTGTCCCCTTGTTGCTGTGTCCCATCTCTGAAACATCCTGTCTTTGTCCACCTTGCCAATTCCTCTCAGTATTTTATGTGTCGTTATCATGTCCCCCCCATCTCTCCTGTCCTCCAGTGTCATCAGGTTGATTTCCCTTAACCTCTCCTCGTAGGACATACCTCTTAGCTCTGGGACTAGTCTTGTTGCAAACCTTTGCATTTTCTCTAGTTTCTTTACGTGCTTGGCTAGGTGTAGGTTCCAAACTGGTGCCGCATACTCCAATATGGGCCTAAAGTATACGGTGTACAGGGTCCTGAACGATTCCTTATTAAGATGTCGGAATGTTGTTCTGAGGTTTGCTAGGCACCCATATGCTGCAGCAGTTATTTGGTTGATGTGCACTTCAGGAGATGTGCCTGGTGTTATACTCACCCCAAAATCTTTTTCCTTGAGCGAGGTTTGTAGTGTCTGGCCCCCTAGACTGTACTGTCTGCGGTCCTCTTTGCCCTTCCCCAATCTTCATGACTTTGCACTTGGTGGGATTGAACTCCAGGAGCCAATTGCTGGACCAGGTCTGCAGCCTGTCCAGATCCCTTTGTAGTTCTGCCTGGTCTTCGATCGAATGAATTCTTCTCATCAACTTCACGTCATCTGCAAACAGGGACACTTCAGAGTCTATTCCTTCCGTCATGTCGTTCACAAATACCAGAAACAGCACTGGTCCTTGGACTGACCCCTGTGGGACCCCAATGGTTACAGGTGCCCACTCTGACACCTCGCCACGTACCATGACTCGCTGCTGTCTTCCTGACAAGTATTCCCTGATCCATTGTAGTGCCTTCCTGTTATCCCTGCTTGGTCCTCCAGTTTTTGCACTAATCTCTTGTGTGGAACTGTGTCGAACACCTTCTTGCAGTCCAAGAAAATGCAATCCACCCACCCCTCTCTCCCTTGTCTTACTGCTGTCACCATGTCATAGAACTCCAGTAGGTTTGTGACACAGGATTTCCCGTCCCTGAAACCATGTTGGCTGCTGTTGATGAGATCATTCCTTTCTAGCTTTTCAGGCATTTGTGGCTGAGTGGATAAGAGCGCTGTCTGGGAATCTGCCTGTCTCAGTAGCAGTATCAATCCTGAACATTAAAATGGTATAAAATACCGACAGGTTGTTAGTTAAGACACATATGCAACAGTTAGGCATCTTTATTTCGAAACATTTCACCTACACAGTAGGCTTCTTCAGTCGAGTACAGAAAAGATATTGTTTCAGACTATGGAAAATGCTCTTCTCCAGACTGAGGGACTGACCACCTCAAAACTTCAAGGGTGATGGACTGATTACATCGTCTTCAAGTATCTTCTGCTTCTATCAACTTTTCTGTACTCGACTGAAGAAGCCTACAGTATAGGCGAAAAGTTTCAAAATAAAGATACCTAACTGTTGCATATGTGTCTTACCTAACAGTATCAATCCTGCTGACTGCGATCTTTCTCTGTATATAGCTGCTTGTTTCTGCATGGTGCACTGATATATATATATATATATATATATATATATATATATATATATATATATATATATATATATATATATATATATATATATATATATATATATATATATATATATATATATATATATATATCTTTCGTCTTTCTTTCAACACACTGGCTGTATCCCACCGAGACAGGGTAGCACAAAAGAAAAATCTTAAGTTTCTCCTTTTACATTTTGTAATATATACAGGAGAAGGGGTTACTAGCCCCTTGCTCCTGGCATTTTAGTCATCTCTTACAACATGCATGGCTTACGGAGGAAGAATTCTGTACCACTTCCCCATTTAGAATATATACATGTGTGTGTGTGTGTGTGTGTGTGTGTGTGTGTTTGTGTGTGTGTGTGTGTGTGTGTGTGTGTGTGTGTGTGTGTGGTGTGTGTGGTGTGTGTGGTGTGTGTGGTGTGTGTGGTGTTTGGTGTGTGTGTGTGTGTGTGTGTGTGTGTGTGTGTGTGTGTGTGTGTGTGTGTGTGTGTTTGTGTTTGTGTGTTTGTGTGTTTGTGTGTATGTGTGTGTGTGTGTGTGTGTGTGTGTTTGTGTGTGTGTGTGTGTGTTTGTGTGTGTGTGTGTGTGTGTGTGTGTGTGTGTGTGTGTGTGTGTGTGTGTGTGTGTGTGTGTGTGTGTGTGTGTGTGTGTGTGTGTACATTTATGTCGTGCCGAATAGGCAGAACTTGCGATCTTGGCTTAAATAGCAACACTCATCTTGCCATATAGGACAAGTGAAAATTTGTGTATGCAATAATTTCGCCAAAATTATTCTGAACCTTACGAAAAAAAATATATTTCACTGTGTTTGCTTAGTATGAAATTACTGTAAAAAAATCTAAAATGTATTTAGCTGGGTTAGGCTAAAATAAATTGTTCTTGTTATAATAAGGTTAGGTAAGTTTTCTAAGTTCCTTTTGGTGCAAAATTTATTTTTTTTTTCCTGGGTTTACCTGGAGAGAGTTCCCGGGGGCAAACCCCCCGGCCCGTCTGAGAC
>NC_091296.1:56283636-56348636 GCF_038502225.1 Cherax quadricarinatus
CTGGAGTTTTGAGACTCTATGACCGCGGGTTCAATCCCGGCCGGGGGTATGGTTTATTTGCAATCGTGTCATTACGATTTCTTAAGTCATGCATACACACAAGCACGCGCGTGCGCACACACACACACACACACACACACACACACACACACACACACACACACACACACACACACACACACACACACACACACACACACACACACACAAAACTTACCTTCATGATGTTTCCTTTCTTGGTTTTCCTGTAAAATATCTTCATTCTTCTCTCCAAAATACCCATCTCGTTCTTCACAATATGTATTTGTGTATCTGAAGACTGATACATAAATGCTAATTAGCCAAATATGCATGTATTTACAGAATGTATTATAATTTTGCCATCTTTTTCTGCATTAAACACATGAGGATTATAAAACATACAGTACTAATAAATTACTAATATTTAACCTAGGATAACACAGTAAAGTAAAACAGTATGAATTATTTACAATAAAAATACAATTCACAACTAACCCACAATACCATGGATGGAACAATTCACAACTAAGTGTCCCATGGCCTGGTTATAAATGTCCCATGGCCTGGAAGTGTCCCATGGCTTGGTCATAAATGCATGACCTGGTCATAAGTGTCCCATGGCCTGGTTATAAATGTCCCATGGCCTGGTCATAAGTGTCCCATGGCCTGGAAGTGTCCCATGGCTTGGTCATAAATGCATGACCTGGTCATAAGTGTCCCATGGCCTGGAAGTGTCCCATGGCTTGGTCATAAATGCATGACCTGGTCATAAGTGTCCCATGGCCTGGTCATAAATGTCCCATGGCCTGGTCATAAATGTCCCATGGCCTGGTCATAAATGTCCCATGGCCTGGTCATAAGAGTCCTGTGGCCTGGTAGGCAATGTTCTCACCTCACATACAGTGTGTCAGTGGTTTGATTCTGGGAAGGGTAGAAACACTGGGCATATTTCCTTACATCTGTTGTCCCCATTCACTTATCAAGCAAGTAGATATCCGAGTGTTAAGTCAATTTGTTTGGGTTGCATCCTGGGGAACAAGATTTAAGGACCCCAATGGAAATAAGACAGACAGTCCTTGATGACACACTGACTTTCTTGGGTTATCCTGGGTGGCTAACCCTCTGGAATTAAAAATCTGAACAAAATCTTATCTTGTCTAACCCAAAATACCATTTATGAAACAACTCATAATTAACCCAGGATGAACCATAACATCTAAAATTTCTTCTCAAAATTGTGGGTTAGTTCCCTTCAATAAGATGCTTTTGATCCAAGGAACTTGTGATTCAAGTGGCAGAGACTTTGGCTCACAACTAAAGGAACAGGGTTTGATCCCGGCACAAGTGGAAACACTGGGTTGAGTGAGTATGTTTCCTTACATCTGCTGTTCCTGTTCACCTAGCAGTAAGTAGGTACTATATAGAAATGAATGGTATAAAATACAGACACAGTGGAAAAGTAGACGCAAATGTAGCATAATGCCTCCTTTATTGACAGTTTCGCCCACACAGTGGGCTTTATCAAGTCATAAACACATCTACCTGGGGAAAGAGTACGTGGGCGAAACGTTGTCAATAAAGGATAGCTTTATATTGTATTTGTCAGCCTTTTCCAGGTACCTGAGTATTAGTCAACAGCTTTGGGTCTCATCCTGGGGGAGATTAACTAAAGGACCCCTAGTGAAAATAAGACAGTTACCAATAACGCACTGACCTTATTGGATTTTCCTGGGTGGCTAACCTTCCGGATTAAAAATCCAAACAAAACTATCCTAACCTGGGAAAGGGATAAAATCACTACAGTAGATACAGTATTATTATTATTATTATTATTATTATTATTATTATTATTATAATCAAGGGGGAAGCGCTAAACCCGGAGGATTATACAGCTCCTGGGGGGGATGTGGAAGGCATTCAGGCTTAATTCGGGGAACTGGAGCACAGATCCAATTCCCTAAATCAAGAGCCCCTCACCAACATCAAGGAACCTTCCTTGAGGGGAGTAGATACAGTAAAAATGATGGTTATCCCAGGTTAAATACTACAAAACATACTATATACGAATGGCGTAAAAATATAAACATATATATGTGCGTGACCCTAATACAAACTACGACTAAAATCACCTTTTTCTTGTTCTGTACGTGTACTGAACTTCAAGTTTTTCCTGACAATACTCAAGTTGCACGTGTTATTGTTGTTGTTTATTTTGGGGTTGTTAAGGACCACCAAAGCTTATGCCTTGTTGAACTTTGCCAAACAAAATTTCGCGAAAATATATTGCTCAAATATAGGTAGGAATTTTAAGGAAAACAAAGTTTCCTCCGGAAAAAGAAATAAGAACAATAAATAACAATGTTTTCAATTATTCAGGTGAACCCTCACACACCGAGCATATCTCCTGAGGCGCACATCAATCAGATAACTGCTGCAGCATACGGGCGCCTGGCAAACCTACGGATAGCGTTCCGATACCTCAGTAAGGATTCGTTAAAGACTCTGTATACCATTTACGTCAGGCCCATACTGGAGTATGCAGCACCAGTTTGGAACCCACACCTAGTCAAGCACGTCAAGAAATTAGAGAAAGTGCAAAGGTTTGCAACAAGACTAGTCCCAGAGCTACGGGGATTGTCCTACGAAGAAAGGTTGAGGGAAATCGGCCTGACGACAATGGAGGACAGGAGGGTCAGGGGAGACATGATAACGACATATAAAATACTGCGCGGAATAGACAAGGTGGACAAAGACGGGATGTTTCAGAGAAGGGACACAGACACAAGAGGTCACAATTGGAAGCTGAAGACTCAGATGAATCAAAGGGATGTTAGGAAGTATTTCTTCAGTCATAGAGTAGTCAGGCCGTGAAATAGCCTAGAAAGTGACGTAGTGGAGGAGGGAACCATACATAGTTTTAAGGCGAGGTATGATAAAGCTCATGGGGCAGGGAGAGAGAGGACCTAGTAGCAATCAGTGAAGAGGCAGGGCCAGGAGCTATGAATCGACCCCTGCAACCACAAATAGGTGAGTACAAATAGGTGAGTACACACACACACACACACACACACACACTGTCCCTTATTATTCCTATGTTGTGTAAACGACATGCCCATCAGTGTCAAGTGCAAACTCCTACTGTATGTGGATGACAGTGCTCTGTTAGTGTCAGGTAAAGACACACAAGATATAGCTAATGTAATAACACTTCGGGAAAACGGAATAAACTGAGATGGGTAAATAATTTTAATGTCCGGTGTGATGGGGAACCCATAACTTGTTTCCTCAGTAAAATATCTGGGAATCCCCTTTGACCCATTCATGTCAGGAGAATTGATAGGGAACAGTGTAGTAAAGAAAGTGAATGCCAGACTGAAGTTCCTGTATAGACAAGCACAGTGTCTACCTACTGAGGTTCGCAGGACCCTATGTCTAGCCCTTATACAGTGTCATATGGATTACGCTTGCTCTTCTTGGTACTCTGCCTTGACCCAAAACACTGAAAGATAAACTGCAAATCACCCAGAACATAATGGCAAGATTCATTCTGGACCTGAGTCCATGTAGGCCAGGATGAATTACAACAATTGGATATGCTGAATGTTGAAGACAGAGTAAAACAACTGAAGGTAAATCAAGTTTATAAAATTGCTCACAAACAGTGTCCAGAATATCTTGCTGCCAATTTTGTCAAGGTTGGGAACCAAAGCAATCATAGTACTAGGGGGAGAGAGCACAACTTTGTAGTACCCACAGTCAGTGGCCAGGCTTCAAACACCTTTTATTGTATATCAATAAAGGAATGGAACAGACTGCCTGCACATATTAAAGCCAGTCATAGCATGAACCAGTTCTAGAAGACAGCCAAAAGGTGCCTAATGAATGTAGCGACAGAAATGGAAGAAGAACGATTTTTTATTTTTCTTTAGCTAACACACATGTAAATATAAATAACTCATTTTACCTTATTCCTAGTATATCTAATGGAAATGTCACTTTGTCTGGCTTTTTGGGATTATCTGATGTTCTCTACACGTATGCTGCTATGTATGATAATCTATGTAACTGTGTTTGTGTATGCTTGAATAAACTTAGTGTGTTTAAGATGTTACAGTACGTAAGATGATACAGTATGTAAGATGATACAGTATGTAAGATGATACAGTATGTAAGATTCAATTCAAATTCAAATTCAAAGTTTATTCTCTATAAAGATTACAATGTTGAATTTACAGAATTTGGTTGTTGTGTGGTTTACATATAGTTAAATAATGATTACAGAGTGTACCACTAGAACGCCTAGCATGGCTAGGCATTTCGGGCAGACTTAGTTTAATTCTTAATTTTAAAATATTACAAATTATGAGGTAAGTTGGTATTATGGCTAAGTGACTAAATACTAGTTTGTGAGTTTAGCAATGTGAATGCTTTTGTTTTGGCACAGTACATAGTTTCAGTATTGGAGTATCATAGGATTCATTATTTTAAGATTGAGATTAATATTTCTGTTTATGGTCAAATGGGTGAGTGAGTGTAAGTGTGAACCACCAGGTGGTATTCGTGTAGTTAGTTGACGGGGTGTATCAGAGAGATAAGATGTTTTCTAATGGTAGTTTTGAAGGTGATGAATGTGTCTGCAGTATGTAAGATGATACAGTATGTAAGATACAGTATGTAAGATGATAGAGTATGTAAGATGATACAGTATGTAAGATGATACAGTATGTAAGATGATACAGTATGTAAGATGATACAGTATGTAAGATGATACAGTATGTAAGATGATACAGTATGTATGATGATACAGTATGTAAGGTGATACAGTATGTAAGGTGATACAGTATGTAAGATGATACAGTATGTAAGATGATACAGTATGTAAGATGATACAGTATGTAAGATGATACAGTATGTAAGATGATACAGTATGTAAGATGATACAGTATGTAAGATGATACAGTATGTAAGATGATACAGTATGTAAGATGATACAGTATGTAAGGTGATACAGTATGTAAGGTGATACAGTATGTAAGGTGATACAGTATGTAAGATGATACAGTATGTAAGATGATACAGTATGTAAGATGATACAGTATGTAAGATGATACAGTATGTAAGATGATACAGTATGTAAGATGATACAGTATGTAAGATGATACAGTATGTAAGATGATACAGTATATAAGATGATACAGTATGTAAGATGATACAGTATGTAAGATGATACAGTATGTAAGATGATACAGTATGTAAGATGATACAGTATATAATGTCCCACCATTACTGTACAAGCGAGCGGCCCATATCCTTTCTCATGCTATTTCATTACTTTTTAACAAGTCACTAGAAACTAGCACCTTCCCAAAACTACTCAAGATGGCAAGGGTTACACCAATACATAAAGGTGGTGACCCTACAGACTTAAACAACTATAGGCCAATATCAAACTTACCATTGCTATCCAAAATCTTTGAGAAACTCGTGCACAGGAGACTATATTCATTTATAACAACACAAAACATACTCATCCCCTGCCAATTTGGATTCAGGAAAAATAAAAGCACTAATGATGCAATCATAAAAATGCTAGATCTGCTTTACACAACATTGGAAAATAAGGAATATCCACTAGGAATTTTTATTGACCTAAGAAAAGCTTTTGACACAGTAGACCGCGACATCCTACTCCACAAACTTGACCATTACGGTATAAGAGGCCATGCGCTTGCTTATTTCAAATCTTACCTTACTAATAGGTATCAGTATGTCACCATTAAAGACACAGCATCAACAACACGGCCACTTGATACTGGAGTTCCGCAGGGAAGTGTCCTTGGTCCCCTGCTCTTCCTCATATACATCAATGATCTTCCAAACGTATCCCAACACCTGAAACCCATTCTCTTTGCTGACGACACGACTTATGTCATCTCTCACCGTAATCTTGCCACCCTCAACACCATTGTTAACGAGGAGCTGATCAAAATATCGACTTGGATGACAGCCAATAAACTTACGCTTAACACTGACAAAACCTACTATATTATGTTTGGTAGCAGAGCAGGAGATGCACAAATTAACATTAAGATCGACAACACTCTAATTACCAGACATAATGAGGGCAAATTCCTAGGCCTATACCTTGACAACAACCTGAATTTCAGCACCTTTACAAAAATTCAATGTATGTAAAGGCCCTAAAATCTGGAACACCCTACCTGAGAACTCTAGAACTGCAGACACATTCATCACCCTCAAAACTACCATTAGAAAACATCTTATCTCCCTGATACACCCCATCAACTAACTACACGAATACCACCTGGTGGTTCACACTTACACTCACTCACTCATTTGACCATAAACAGAAATATTAATCTCAATCTTAAAATAATGAATCCTGTGATACTCCAATACTGAAACTATGTACTGTGCCAAAACAAAAGCATTCACATTGCTAAACTCACAAACTAGTATTTAGTCACTTAGCCATAATACCAACTTACCTCATAATTTGTAATATTTTAAAATAAAGAATTAAACTAAGTCTGCCCGAAATGCCGAGCCATGCTAGGCGTTCTAGTGGTACACTCTGTAATCATTATTTAACTACATGTAAACCACACAACAACCAAATTCTGTAAATTCAACATTGTAATCTTTATAGAGAATAAACTTTGAATTTGAATTTGAATTTGAATTGAATTTGAATTTGAATAGAGTGTGAGCCGTGTTCACCCTTCAGTACCACAACAACAGTAACTATGTAAAGTCTCTCATGATGGCTCAGTTATCTCTTCCATTTATTCATTTAGGACAAAGTGTCATTTTACGCTGATATGACCCCCTCAAGGGAGGTTCCTTGACGCTGGTGAGGGGCTCTTGATCTAGGGAATTGGATCTGCTCCGGTTCCCTGAACTGACCCCTCAAGGAAGGTTCCTTGATGTTGGTGAGGGGCTCTTGATTTAGGGAATTGGATCTGTGCTCCAGTTCCCCGAATTAAGCCTGAATGCCTTCCACATCCCCCCCCCCAGGCGCTGTATAATCCTCCGGGTTTAGCGTTTCCCCCTTGATTATAATAATAATAATAATAATCCCTGAACTGAGCCTGAATAACTTCCCCCCACATGCGCTGTATAATCCTACGGGTTTAGCGCTCCCCGTGATTATAATTGTATATAATTACCAGTTACTAGGCGCTTTATAACCCTTATGTGTTTTACGCTTCCCAGATTAAAATGAAAAGTCGAAACTGGTCAAATGTATATCAAAGATATAGGAAGTAGACGGGATTCTTGATGTTAGTAAAGGGATTTTGATCCAAGGAACGGGATATTCCCTTCCTTTTAAAGCCTAATTACCATCCATTTCCCAGGTACTCTATGACCATGAGTTTAGCGCTTCCCCATGATTATAATAATAATAATATGACCATGGTCTTTTATTCTTTTTCAACTTAAATTTAATTGATTCTGTCCTTCCTGACTCTTGTGTGTGTAAATTCTTGCCTTACATTATTATCACAAATTAGTTACAGAATTGGTTCTCAAGGTGGCAGTTGAATAACAACAATTTCCTAAAAACTATTGACACAGCAGTGAAGTTAAGACCAGTTTACAGGGTTGGTTAGGCTAGGCTGGTTACAGAAATAAATGAAAATGAAAATACACTTAACATGTTTGAGTGCTGTATAGCCCTTGTAGTTTAGCTCTTCTTTTTGATTATTATAATAATAATAATTAACATGTATGAGCAACCAGCTGCTGGTCCATTGTCCTTAGCCATTAGTTATACACATACAAGCATGGACACTAGCTGTTGGCTCATTACCAAAAACAACTGGTTCAAACCCTGGACAAAGTTTGATTCCTGAGAGTTAGTGGGCTGTTATGGGTGGCATCCTGGGGAAAGACTTAATAAGGATCCCTTTCTAAATAAGTCACACTATGTAGCTTTGTTGAGTTATCTTGGGTTATTAATCCAAATAAAATATTCTCTTCATGAACTACTGTAAACAAAATAAATGAACTTACACATTTATATGCTTGAATGTTTTGCTTGTGTCAATCCTCTACACCTTTCCTATCATTTTAGAAATGTACTCTTGCTTGATCTGTCACCCACAGGATGGGTATGGGGTTCAAAATGAATCTCTTAAACTATAACAGCGTGCTGTTTTAGTGTGCTGGTGAAGGGCTCTTCAGCCAAAGAATTGAAACTACCACTTTTTTTTTAATCAAACCTGAATCTTACCAGGTAGACTATAAATGACGATGCTGGGGACTTAGTCCATGGACTAAAGAGTCATCCAAGTATAATCTAAGAAATTTATAAGTCTAAGCACTTTTACTCTAATTTAATACTTTTTAATCATACATTATTTAGTTTTGACTCATGAAATTGTAATAATGTGATTTCAGACAAATTGCACAACAGGTGATATATTTGTTTGCAGTAGTCTTTATGATTTCATGAGTCAGGATGACAGCTTCAAAGGGGCTTCAGTTAGAGCCTACCACAGCCGTGGTGGTATTCGCCTGTAAAAACTTGCATTTGCGGTTACAGTGGTACCCATGCTAACTTGGATGGATCTTTAGGTCTGCATGGACTAGAGGTTACCACACTGTGAGTTTTAGGACTCACTATAGGTTCAAGCCCCTTCTGTTCTGTACCTAAATTGTGTAATCTTACTGATAATGTAGAAAAATAAGATAACTATACTGTTTCTTTATAGGAGTTTCAACTTCCTCAAACATAAAAGCCCTATTCTCCTGGGTGGCATCATTGCCATGCTGTCATTAGGATATACCTACAGGTCAGTGAGTTAATATCTCTGTACTATTGTCGCTTGAACTTTTTTATCATCATGTATATGAAGTTATATAAATGTTTGTTAGATACTAAGATGCAGGACTTTTTACATAATTTTTAACATTTTTGGCAAACTTACTGTATTTTAAACCATACCACAGGCGGGGATAGAACCTACGATCGGAGAGCCTCAAAACTCGCCCGTGATATGGTTTGTTTGCAAACATGTCATTACGATTTTGTGAGTCAAGTTACTGTATTTTGTTCTTTTCACCTATCAGAGTTAGAATACATTATGAGCTATCCTCTGGTTAATTAGAGAGGAATAGGTCTAAGTATATAATTAAATGTTACTGTATTTATAATGGCGACTGAACTACAGGTTGTCCATCACTAATCCGGCATCATTGGGACCTGTAGTGTGACGGATTAGTGAGTTTGCCAGATTACAGAGTGGTTAGGTTAGAATACACTTAATTAACCTATCAATAGAGACTCTGCTACATCTTCCTCATTTTCATCACTGCTTTCTCCTCCACTGGCTTGCTGCTGTGGATTTACAACCATCTGCACAATTTCTGAATCAGTATAGTGATGAAATTTGAGTCAGTATAACGATGAAATTTGAAATTATGCTTGCTGAAATTAGTGCCGGATTACTGGTGGAACCAGATATGTAACTGATTGCCGGATTAGTGATGGCCAACCTGTACAGTTAATGAAAATGATTGCAGCACAAGTAACAGATATGAAATTGTAATGTATTCCTGGAGATTCATTCAGGGGTCAACTCCCCCATGGCCTAGTCCATGACCAGGCTTCGCTGTGGATCAGGGCCTGATCAACCAGGTTGTTACTGATGGTCACACACACACTGATGTATGAACCACAGCCCGGTTGGTCAGGAACTGATTGTAGATGCCTATTCAGCTCTCTCTTGTAGACAGCCAGGCATCTATTGGTAATCCCCCTTATGTATGTTAGGAGGCAGTTGAACAGTCTTGGACCCCTGACACTTATTATGTTGTCTCTTAGCATACTCATGGCACCCCTGCTTTTCATTGGGGGGGGGATGTTGCACTCCCTGCCAAGTCTTTTGCTTTCATAGGGAGTGATTTCCATGTGCAGATTTGTATTACAGTACTGTACAGTAAACCCTTTTATCATGTGACCTCACATAGTGCAATTTTGTTGCAGCAAAATTAAAAAAGTGCATAACCCCAGCCCAGGTGAAACATAGGGCATGTTTCCTTACACTTGCTGTCCCTATTCACCTAGCAGTAAGTAAGCACCTGGGTGTTAATTGACTGATGTGGGTCGCATCCTGAGGAACAAGATTAACCTGTGTTGCTCAAAATGCTCTACATAACTAGAGGCTTTCTTTATAGTATGCCAGTGATGTTAGCTAGGTCTATATCAGTTGTATCGTACTCATAAAGGTAAATAAAGTAAATATAAAATTTGTGGTTCTTGACCAATATTTATCAAACAAACGTGAGCTCTCAGTACGTACATGCATAAAATAAGCATTCACACAGTAAGAATGCATTTGGTAAAAAACTAACCAAGAAAAAAAATGATATTTCAAGTATCGAAACACCCATAGAAACAAAAAAAAAACGAACCTTCAGAGCGAAAGGTGGAAATATATAAAGAATAATGAATCACAAATGGATGGTGGTGTATTGTATATTATGCTAAGCACTAAACCCATATACTGCACAAAATACATGAATTCCTAACCAAACACAATACATATCTTGAACCAGTTTGTCAGTTTGGCTTCAGGCCAGGATGAAACACCAAGGATGCAATAATAAAAAGACTTGGCTCATAGAAGATAAAGGTGCAGTTATTTATGTACTCATACTAGAAAGGGTTGCTTGCCGCTGATGCTAAATCACTCTAAGCAATTATTTTTTTTAAATATTGTAACACATGCAATACAGGCAGGTCTACTCAAGAGGGAAAGGAGAGGACAAAAAAATGCCATTCGACCTAGGCCTCAAGCCTGAAGTTTACCTTTTGTTTTTGTTTTTGGTTTATATTTTTATTTATTTATTTTGCATTTAATAAGTTTCACACCTTTAGTCTGTGGCAATTTTTTTATTTTGTTTTCATAATTGTTTTTATATTTGACCAATAAATCAATGACCACATTGCATGAAAGCTGAATTTTACCCAGTTTATAAGTGCTATGTAGTAAGTTTTTATAGTTAGGAGGCCTCAAAGAATTGAAAGCAGTTCTAAGCTTCACTGGATCTCTGAGAAGATTGGAGTACAGGTAGAGGAGGGTCCCGCTTTACGGCATTTCACTAATACGTGTACAGTGGTTTTCAGTTATACCCATTCTTCATTTATTCAGACTTCCTACAATAAATATATTTACCACTCACAATAAGCTCACTTAATATATGATAGTGTAAACATATATGCATTTGAAAAGTAAAAAAAAAGGCTATGTTTCACTCTACAGTGATTTTTGCTTTACAGCAGTAGCCCAGAACTGAACCTGCTGTATAAGCAAGGCCAACCTATGATATAAATTAAATTTTTGTTTATTTTTATTCTAGGTTAGAGTTACTTGGAGATATAACCAAAGACAAAGAAGCACTGTTCCAACAAACTGATGTGAAAGGCAGCAGCAAGATTAAGGACACTATTCAAGAAACTCGGAGAACTACGGCTTAAACAGACAAAAAAACAACTGTATGTTATACTTTATAGGCAGAGCTTCTGAACTTGGCATATTTTGGCAGAGATTGCTTTGCCAGACAAGGGGAGTATATACATTAATGTTTCCTATAACTCAAAAAATGAGTTAGACAGTATCAGAATGAATATGTTTTAGTAATATTAATTAATCCTAACTTAAGTTAGGATTAACCAATGTATTATATGTAAATTCTAGCAATGTTAAGGTGCCTAGGTAGTTTTAGTTTAAAATAAAATATACTATGTTAATTCACTGAAGGTATTGCATGGATTCATAAGAAAAAATCCAAATTCATTTTTAATTAAATTAGGCTTGTTGAAAAACTTTAGCTAAAATGTATTGTACATACATTACTGTACTGATGCAACAGGAAATTAAACATATACTGGTATGTTATTACAGTCATCATGGAGAAGAGAGAGTATTAAACCCATAGAGGTCATACAGCCCCTAGGATAATGAGAGGCAGTGAGATTGAATCCAAGGAAAGGAAGGATAGGTTTGGCTGCTACTAATCCTTGAGAGGCAAGTGCACATAATTATGACTGTACCAGTGTGTGGAGTTAAATTGTAAATATGCTCAATAGTTTTAAGCCATTTTATTGATAATAATATTCTATATAGGGCATTAATATTGAACTGAACCATAATTTTTTGGCATTTTATTAAATCTTAACTACCTTTGTAAAAATAAATATAGTATTACTTTGTTCATTTGGTATCCATAAGATTGTTACATACGTGGGGAAGCACAAAACCCATAGGTCAACAGTATTACATTCATGGGGCGAGTACTAAACCCAGAGGGGTCATGTGGCACCTGGGGAATGGAAGGTCTGGTCCAATTCCTTGGAGCAAGAGCCCCCCCACCAGCATCAAAAGCTGTATGAACCTTAAGGGTTTAGTGCTTTATTTTTTTTTTTTATTATCACACCGGCCGATTCCCACCAAGGCAGGGTGGCCCGAAAAAGAAAAACTTTCACCATCATTCACTCCATCACTGTCTTGCCAGAAGGGTGCTTTACACTACAGTTTTTAAACTGCAACATTAACACCCCTCCTTCAGAGTGCAGGCACTGTACTTCCCATCTCCAGGACTCAAGTCCGGCCTGCCGGTTTCCCTGAATCCCTTCATAAATGTTACTTTGCTCACACTCCAACAGCACGTCAAGTATTAAAAACCATTTGTCTCCATTCACTCCTATCAAACACGCTCACGCATGCCTGCTGGAAGTCCAAGCCCCTCGCACACAAAACCTCCTTTACCCCCTCCCTCCAACCCTTCCTAGGCCGACCCCTACCCCGCCTTCCTTCCACTACAGACTGATACACTCTTGAAGTCATTCTGTTTCGCTCCATTCTCTCTACATGTCCGAACCACCTCAACAACCCTTCCTCAGCCCTCTGGACAACAGTTTTGGTAATCCCGCACCTCCTCCTAACTTCCAAACTACGAATTCTCTGCATTATATTCACACCACACATTGCCCTCAGACATGACATCTCCACTGCCTCCAGCCTTCTCCTCGCTGCAACATTCATCACCCACGCTTCACACCCATATAAGAGCGTTGGTAAAACTATACTCTCATACATTCCCCTCTTTGCCTCCAAGGACAAAGTTCTTTGTCTCCACAGACTCCTAAGTGCACCACTCACTCTTTTTCCCTCATCAATTCTATGATTCACCTCATCTTTCATAGACCCATCCGCTGACACGTCCACTCCCAAATATCTGAATACGTTCACCTCCTCCATACTCTCTCCCTCCAATCTGATATTCAATCTTTCATCACCTAATCTTTTTGTTATCCTCATAACCTTACTCTTTCCTGTATTCACCTTTAATTTTCTTCTTTTGCACACCCTACCAAATTCATCCACCAATCTCTGCAACTTCTCTTCAGAATCTCCCAAGAGCACAGTGTCATCAGCAAAGAGCAGCTGTGACAACTCCCACTTTGTGTGTGATTCTTTATCTTTTAACTCCACGCCTCTTGCCAAGACCCTCGCATTTACTTCTCTTACAACCCCATCTATAAATATATTAAACAACCACGGTGACATCACACATCCTTGTCTAAGGCCTACTTTTACTGGGAAAAAATTTCCCTCTTTCCTACATACTCTAACTTGAGCCTCACTATCCTCGTAAAAACTCTTCACTGCTTTCAGTAACCTACCTCCTACACCATACACTTGCAACATCTGCCACATTGCCCCCCTATCCACCCTGTCATACGCCTTTTCCAAATCCATAAATGCCACAAAGACCTCTTTAGCCTTATCTAAATACTGTTCACTTATATGTTTCACTGTAAACACCTGGTCCACACACCCCCTACCTTTCCTAAAGCCTCCTTGTTCATCTGCTATCCTATTCTCCGTCTTACTCTTAATTCTTTCAATTATAACTCTACCATACACTTTACCAGGTACACTCAACAGACTTATCCCCCTATAATTTTTGCACTCTCTTTTATCCCCTTTGCCTTTATACAAAGGAACTATGCATGCTCTCTGCCAATCCCTAGGTACCTTACCCTCTTCCATACATTTATTAAATAATTGCACCAACCACTCCAAAACTATATCCCCACCTGCTTTTAACATTTCTATCTTTATCCCATCAATCCCGGCTGCCTTACCCCCTTTCATTTTACCTACTGCCTCACGAACTTCCCCCACACTCACAACTGGCTCTTCCTCACTCCTACAAGATGTTATTCCTCCTTGCCCTATACACGAAATCACAGCTTCTCTATCTTCATCAACATTTAACAATTCCTCAAAATATTCCTTCCATCTTCCCAATACCTCTAACTCTCCATTTAATAACTCTCCTCTCCTATTTTTAACTGACAAATCCATTTGTTCTCTAGGCTTTCTTAACTTGTTAATCTCACTCCAAAACTTTTTCTTATTTTCAACAAAATTTGTTGATAACATCTCACCCACTCTCTCATTTGCTCTCTTTTTACATTGCTTCACCACTCTCTTAACTTCTCTCTTTTTCTCCATATACTCTTCCCTCCTTGCATCACTTCTACTTTGTAAAAACTTCTCATATGCTAACTTTTTCTCCCTTACTACTCTCTTTACATCATCATTCCACCAATCGCTCCTCTTCCCTCCTGCACCCACTTTCCTGTAACCACAAACTTCTGCTGAACACTCTAACACTACATTTTTAAACCTACCCCATACCTCTTCGACCCCATTGCCTATGCTCTCATTAGCCCATCTATCCTCCAATAGCTGTTTATATCTTACCCTAACTGCCTCCTCTTTTAGTTTATAAACCTTCACCTCTCTCTTCCCTGATGCTTCTATTCTCCTTGTATCCCATCTACCTTTTACTCTCAGTGTAGCTACAACTAGAAAGTGATCTGATATATCTGTGGCCCCTCTATAAACATGTACATCCTGAAGTCTACTCAACAGTCTTTTATCTACCAATACATAATCCAACAAACTACTGTCATTTCGCCCTACATCATATCGTGTATGATTATAATAATAATCACCAGCATCAAGGAACCTTCCATTGAGGGATCCATAGATTATCATAACCAAGTGCTAAACCCATGTGTCATACAGCAGGGGTTCATATTATTATTATAATCAAGGAGGAGCACTAAATGCAGGGGTTCATAGAGATATTCCACAAGCTTATTGATGATGGTGCTCTATTGACCCACACTGGTTTCGCTTAATTATGATTGGTGAATTTGCAGGTAATGTATTGAACTTAATATAGACAGTACCATACTTGGACTCATGTGTATTGTTCTATTCATATTCAGCTGATGTAGTACTGTATTAAGTGTGCTTTTTTGCACCATTATGGGTTAACTGTAGCAAAAAAAGTATCATCTAACACATATTCATAGGGAAATGCTAATCCTGGAGGGGTCATACAACATTCTGTACATTAAAAACAAGCACTAAAGCTGCATTCCTAGTTATTGATCTTGCAAATGAGTTATACAGAAATCATCAGTACAAAAGTGAATGCTAGACTGTCGCAAAAGGGGTATGGGATTGAAAGATGTTGGATCTGATACAAAGTGGGAGTTATTCCATTTGCTCTTTGATGATGATAGTTCTTTTAGGGGATTCTGAAGACAAGTTGCAAAGGCTGGTGGACAAATTTGGGAAGGTACTATATAAAATAAGAAAATTAAAAGTGAATGTAAATGAAAGCAAGGTGATTGTTAATGAAAAAAGTTTAGGCAGTGATAGATTAAAATATTAAAATAGATTAATAAATATCAGATTGTATGGAGGAATTGGATGTATTTACATATTTAGGAGTGGACATGTCAGCAAACAGGTCTATTAAAGATGAAGTAAACCATAGAACAAATGAGGGGATAAAAAGGTGAATGGGGCATTAAAGTAGTATTTGAGGATTATTACAATCAAAACTAGGCACTAAACCCACAAGGGTCATAAGTACTTGAAGAAAGAAAGAAGTTTATCTATGGAGGCAAAAAAAGAGAATGTATCAGGATCAAGTGGTGCCAGTACTTTTGTGTGATGCATGGGTTTTAAGTGCTTCAGCTAGGACACCACAGGCAGCAGAGATATCATGTATGCTAGAAATGAACATCGCATGGAGAATTCCACGTAGAAATTAAAAGGCAATGTATGGTCACCAAGGATATATTCAGAGGTCTGAGGGGGAGGGTTATTAAAGTGGTTTGGGCATGTAGACTGGTTGGTAAAAAAGGTGTATAAATCTGGGGCAGATGTAGGAGGGGTAGGTCATGCCAGAAAAGGTTGGAGGGAAGAATTACAAAGGGCTAGAGCATTCAACAGACTTGTGTGTTAGATAGGAGTGAACACAGATAAGTGGTTTTTAGTGGACATGCCATTGGAATGTGAGCAAAGTAACTTTTATGAAGGAATTCACAGGAAACCGGTTAGCTGGACTTAGTTCTGGAAGGACAGTTCATGTATTCTGAAGGAGGGTGAGGGATGTTGCATTTGGAAGGTAATCTGATTGTGATGTCAGCATACTTCTGGAAAGGTGGCAGTTGAATGAATGGTGTTGAATGTGTTTTCTTTGGGTCTCCCTGTCTTGGCAAAAGACAGCCACTGAGTTAAAAAAAAAAAGTACAAAGGATAATATAACCATACCACGGGTGGGGTTTGAACCCGCGGTCAGTCTCAAAACTCTAGATCGTTGAGTTTTGAGACTCTCTGACCGTGGGTTCAAACCCCACCCGTGGTATGGTTTGTTTGCAATCATGTCATTATGATTTCGTGAGTCAAAGGATAATATATTTCACATGTGTTCACACTGCAGCTAAACAGTTAAAACTTGTTGATTCACAAGTGTTTTTGTGTGGATGTGGTCAAGTTTGGGAATCTCCTGTATTATAGTACTATAGGGGGGGGGGATCAATAGTAAATAAAAAAAAAGCAGCTGTGTTGATTGAGGGAGAGCACAAAGGCTAAAGGACAGATATGTCAGTTTTAGTTAAAATAGTTTATCTGCATTTAAGGAAGGTTGACAGAAAGCATGTCAGGGCACTGAAGGTTAAAAATTTAGATGTACCCTTTGCTAATATAACAATCAGTTGGACTGTCAGCATGACCCAATAATTTGAGCAAACACTGGGCACCCATTCCTTAAGTGACGATGTGTGAGTATTTTTTTTTAACAGCCATCTCCCACCAAGGCAGGGTGATCCAAAAAGAAAACATTCAACAACAGTCAGTCAGTTGCCATCTTTCCAGAAATATGCTGACACCAGAATCAGATTACTTTTCAACTGTCACATCCCCACCCCTCCTTCAGAGTGCATGTACTGCCTTCCCACTGGCTAACCAGTTGCATGAATCCCCTCAACATACCCCCAGTGAAAAGCAGGGGTGCCAAGAGCATACTAAGAGAAAACACTAAATGTTTGGGGCCCAAGACTATTCAACAGTTTCCTATAATACATCAGGGAAATTACCAATAGACCCCTGGCTGTCTTCAAGAGGAAACTGGACAGATACCTAAAGTCAGTGCCCGATCAGCCGGGCTGTGGCCTGTACATTGGATTGCATTCAGCCAGCAGTAACAGCTTTGTTGATCAGACCGATTCACCAGGATGCCTGGTCAAGGACTGAGCCACAAGGGCACTTAATCCCTGGAACAACCTCCAGGTAAATAAAAGTTCATCTGGTCACAAAATATGCTTTACCCATATGGATCATAAAGCACAAGTATTGTAATGATCAATAAATAGACATTACAGTACTAGTTTTCCACATTCAACATTAATGAGAGCCACAAACCCAACAGTGGTTTGATAAAAAAAAAAAATTGCTTGTTTACAGTGGTGCTGCAGGTGATCTTGTATGTACTTAACTTACTGATGAAGCAACCACCTATGGGAAATAGCTTCTGAAATGCAAAACACCAAGAGTAGCTGGCAGTTTTTTTTTACTGCAGCAGCACAGACCTAAATTAAAATTTAAAAATATTACATACAATTACTATAAATAAATAGGATAAAAGGGAGCAATGGGCTAGTAACCCCTTCTATTGTATAAATTACTAAATTTTAAAAGAAAAACTTTGGTTTTTCTTTTTAAGTCACCCTGCCTCAGTGGGATACGGCTGGGCCGTCGAAAAAATAGGATAAAAATCTTAAATACTGTTCTGTATTTCATAAAAAATCTTTACTTCACCATTTACACAATAATGAAATGAGTAAATACAAATGAATCATATGAAGATACATAAAAGATAATGCATGTACAGTGCTACTCATTATGTAGCTTACTTCACCTAAGAATGCCATCATCATCCTAATAGATATTAAGTCATGAAGATTCCGTTCCATTACATTTCCATTTCCAGTACAAAAACTGCACGAGAAAAACTTGTATTTTTAATAAAATATACAAATAGTTTATGTATATTCCCAATCTAATTTTCTTTTCATGGGAGGTAAATAGACTTGATTCAAGAAGGGTAGAGTAGCTTCAATGCCTGAATTAAAAGTCCTTCAATAGCATCAAAGCACCCCCATTATTCCCTCTGAAAACCTGAACACAGCTGCAGGTAGGGATGTGCAAAAGAAGGAAAGTGCTAAGGTGATGAGGAAGTGAAGGGCAGGAGTGTGTAACAGTTAATAGAGACAAGGGAGAGTGCAAGGGAAAGGTGAAAGTTAAAAGCAAGAGGCAGGGGCATGTAAAGTTGTTAGAGGCTAGTAGAGGTGAGGGTTAGTGCAATTAAAGTTGATGTAATAGGTTAGTTTCAATTAAAAAAAAGTGAGAGTCTGCATCAAAGGTGGGACTTTCAGCAAAGAGGTCAGTGAATGAATGTTGGGGCAGTTTAGAGGTCAGAAATCGATCCTGTATTCACTCTAATAAGCAGGACACTGAGATATGTTGAATGGACATTACAGCCTGACAGTCCTCAGAGTGGCGTCGGTTGTTTCTCTAGTGTTTTTTGACTAAATTCCACTGTTAGTATAATGAAATTGTAATTAATCTGGAACAAATGAGGCCTATTCCTGCCAGTTCTACACCCCTATTTGTTTGCTGGAAAGGAAGTTGACTGTGAGGCAGTGTTGCCCATGATGCAGTGTGAACTTCCCTACAACTAGAATTTTTTCCCCAGTGTAAAGAGCTGGTGTGTGGCCTAAACAGTTGATCTGAGCCCTAAAATGGTGGTTCATGGTGAATTTGAGGCCAACAAATAATGTGTGTACTAGTATGCTGAACATAGCCTGGTCCCCTGCATACCAGTATGTCATATACAGTTGAAGGGTTCAATTAATTACAGCCTCTCTTCACTTAGCAACATACTCATTTACCGACACCTCAGACTTATGACTGGGTTTCTGACCAGTATTTATACCTAAGTAATATATGTTAGAGCTGATTTCCTCTATTCTGATTATTTCAATATATAGTGGAACCTCGGCTTATGAATTTAATCCATTCCGTGACCTTTTTCGTATCCTGATTTGTTCGTATGCTTAGTCAATTTTCCTCATTTAAATTAATTGAAATGGTATTAGTCCATTCCAGCGAAATTCCTGCTCTCAGGAGGCACGACAAAATGCTTCAATATGATGCTAATATCAACTCTACGCCTTATTTATATACATATATCACAATTCATCTAATTTCACCGTCACTCAAGGAATGCACAACAGGTGCATCATTGTCGATGTTCAGCAATTCTTCGATGTCAGCTTCCTGTAACTCCATTAACACACAGTCAGTATGAGTAAATAGAACTGTCAACGCTTATTGCTTGGGTACGTTTATTCTGTTTGTGGGTTGGACCTGTGAAGGACCTGCCTAGTATGGGCCAACATGCCTACTGCAGTGTTCCTCCTTTCTTATATTATGTACCCACGACACCAATCATACTGAACCCCTCCCACTCATATATTTTTCCAATTTCTTTTTAAAGCTACCCAAGGTTCTATCGAAGCTAAAATCTTGGGTAGTTTCAAATTTAGGTTGGATAAATACACGAGTGAGAGGGGTTGGATTTGAGTGGGACTTGGACATGAGTAAATAGAATTATTAAAGCTTACTGCTTGGGTAGCATTGAAAATTCAGTTGGGCAAACACTCTGTTAGTGGGATGGATTGTGAAGGACCTGCCTAGTATGGGCCAACAGGCCTGCTGCAGTGTATTATTATTATTAGTAAATGTTGTAAATGCTGCAGTGAGGAGGCGGTTGGAGGCAGTGGAGATGTCCTGTCTAAGAGCAATGTATGGTGTAAATATTATGCAGAAAATTCGGAGTGTGGAAATTAGGAGAAGGTGTGGAGTTAATAAAAGTATTAGTCAGAGGGGTGAAGAGGGTTTGTTGAGGTGGTTTGGTCATTTAGAGAGAATGGATCAAAGTAGAATGGCATGGAGAGGAAGGCGGGGTAGGGGTCGTCCTCGAAAAGGTTGGAGGGAGGGGGTAAAGGAGGTGTTGTGGGCGAGGGGCTTGGACTTCCAGCAAGCGTGCGTGAGCGTGTTAGATAGGAGTGAATGGAGACAAATGGTATTTGGGACCTGACGATCTGTTGGTGTGAACAGGGTAATATTTAATGAAGGGTTTCAGGGAAACCGGTTATTTTATATAACCGGACTTGAGTCCTGGAAATGGGAAGTACAATGCCTGCACTCTAAAGGAGGGGTTTGGGATATTGGCAGTTTGGAGATATATATATATTGTGTATTTTTATACGTATATACTTCTAAACTGTTGTATTCTGGGTACCTCTGCAAAAACTGATTATTATTTAGGGAAGTGGAGTACAGATCCAATTCCCTTGATCAAGAGCCCCTCCTTGAGGGGTAAGTTCGCATCCTGAAATTCCATTCATATCCAGAAGCAAAAAAATTGATCGAGTGACTGTTCGTATCCTGAAAAATTCACATGGTGGGGCATTCGTAAGCTGAGGTTCCACTGTACAGTACACTACTGTATAAACATTTAAAAATATGCCAGAAATGTTACAAATGGTGCAAAGGTGACATTAAAACAATATCAAAGATGGTTGACACAAACCCACTACCATTGTAGTATGCTCCTCACTTAGCAATGAATTCGTTTAACGACATATTCTTATGAACAGAACTACGTCATTAAGTGAGGAGAGGCTGTATACTGTTATAATAGTATTTCTTATCTAGGTAGTAGGTTGACTGACAGCAACCACCCAGGGAGGTTCTATCGTCTTGCCAAGTGAATGTAAAATGGAAACCTGTAATTGTTTTACATGATGGTAGTATTGCTGGTGTCTTTTTTCTGTCTCATAAACATGCAAGATTTCAGGTATGTCTTGCTACTTCTACTTACACTAAAGTCACACTACACATGCATATACAGGCATGTACATACACACATCCCTCTGGGACTACTACTATTTTCTTATTTCTTTTTTTTTTTTTTTTTTTTTTTTTTTCAACAAGTCGGCCGTCTCCCACCGAGGCAGGGTGACCCAAAAAAGAAAGAAAATCCCCAAAAAGAAAATACTTTCATCATCATTCAACACTTTCACCACACTCGCACATTATCACTGTTTTTGCAGAGGTGCTCAGAATACAACAGTCTAGAAGCATAAACATATAAAGATACACAACATATCCCTCCAAACTGCCAATATCCCAAACCCCTCCTTTAAAGTGCAGGCATTGTACTTCCCATTTCCAGGACTCAAGTCTTGTTCTGGTTTATTTCCTCTTATCTCCATGGGAAAGTGGAACAGAATTCTTCCTCCATAAGCCATGCTTGTTGTAAGAAGCGACTAAAATGCCGGGAGCCAGGGGCTAGTAACCCCTTCTCCTGTATACATTACTAAAGTTAAAAAGAAAAACTTTCATTTTTCTTTTTAGGTCACCCTGCCACGGTAGAATATGACTGGTTTGATAAAAAAAAAAAAAAAAAGAAATAGTATTTCTTGTACAGTAAGTGAAAAAGAAAATGTTGTCTAGTATTACTGTATTAACATCCACCCAAACTATTCAAAATGAAAAAAAAAAAAAAAAAGATAGAAGTTCAGTTTAAAAAGCAAGCTTTATGAAACTGCCGTTTTATAAAAGTATTTTTGATTAATCTTCACCCCTATAATTGTTTATCAAACTGTCTCTAATATGTGATGTAAGAGTAAAATAATTATCTAACAGAAGTATTATTACTTATTAATGGGAAGTAAGTGATACATTACATCATGGCAGGTTTCTTCACCAGTGAAGGGCTCTTGATCCAAGGAAACTGACCTTTTTCCCCTTGGATAGAACAAGATTACCTCCTATATCCCAGGTCCAATATGACCCACTATGCTTTACATATCTTAAATTTGCTAATTTTATTAACCCTTTCAGTGTCGGTCCTTTATATCACGGTTTTGAAGCCAGTGTCGGTCCTGTAGTATGGCGCCACGAGCTCAGTTCACTCAGATAAGCTGTGTGGTAAATTTGGGCCTAGATTTGAGGGAATGGGTCTATGCAGTAAGCATGTACCATATAAAAAACATCCTGCAGCATGCAATGCATGAGAAAAAACTGCGACCGTGTTTTCGGTTTAAAACGGTGACTTTTGCGGTGTATTTTCGTATGGTTTTATTGTTATATTCTCAGTTTCTTGGTCTCTTGACAGACTGGAAGATATATTACAGAAATAGAGGTGATTTTGATTAGTTTCGGGACTGAAAATAGCTTGAAATTGAACTGAAAGTAGGGGAAATATTCAACTTCTGCCGATAATACAGAGTACACAAATTATGTCACTTGTCCAATACACATCCAACTGGCCAGTCTAATACGCATTTAGAAATGCGTTGACATTATTTATACAGTTATTACATATTGTAATAGTCTGCATAACAGTAAATTTCCTATTTTTTGTGTGAATAAAAATTCAAAATTCTCCATGGGGAAGTGGAAAAGAATTCTTCCTCCGTAAGCCATGTGTGTCTTAAGAGGCGACTAAAATGCCGGGAGCAAGGGGCTAGTAGCCCCTTCTCCCATATAAATTACTAAATTTAAAAAGAGAAACTTTCATTTTTCTTTTTGGGCCACCCAGCCTTGGTGGGATACTGCCGGTTTGTTGAAAGAAGAATTCAAAATGAAAAGCAAAAGTAAATAAAAGAGGGGCCTGGAGACATGACTAAGGGGTAGAGGAAATGTTTATTTAGTGCCAGGAATGTCTACAATGTTTATTCTGGATCCTATTTTCAAACTGGCAATTGCTGAATTTTGTGCAAAATTGGCCAAATTAGATTTCTGATCACTTTATTAGATAGCTGAAATATGTAAAAGAGCAGTTTCTTGTACTCATTCCATAGAAATAGCTATGAGTCTGGTCGACTGGAACAATGGAATTGGCCAAAAAAGAGCATAAATTGGGCGAAATTGCCGATGCATAAATATTGCCGAGACTACTAACTCTGCGAGAGCATTATTCCGCAAGTTTTTCATCAAATTTCGTACTTTTCATTTCATTACCTTTGGAAAAAGATTCTCTATCACTTAATTCTTTTTTTTAAATTCTTCAACCCTGAGAGCAAGTTTGTGAGCAGGGGTCACAACACTGAAAGGGCTAAACACAATAGTTTTAGTGCAATAAATGGAGAATGCCTCTTCTGAGTGCTTTTAAACTTTCATGATTTTTGGATGCTGGATGTGTAAATACTAACGTGTTATTAAAGAAATTGGGATATTAGTTTCCATGCGTTAACTTATGAATGCATCTTCGACTGGTTTCAAATATTTGATGCAATATTTAACTGCATTAGAAACCTATGTCACATTAAGTTCTCTCTTGAGTGATTTGAGGTAGAAGGGGCTGGGCTAATGAGATATGAGGTTATTGTACCATTTTTGGACTGCACAATGACCAAAACCAACTTAAATTTAAAGCCAAGTAAAAAACAGTACTTCTGAATGCTACCATTATATTATTGTAATTTATAGTATTATACAAAATCTATTGGTTTAATGCATCAAAGGAAGCATTCCTTAATTTTTAACTACAGTCAAGTGCTTTGTACTGAAATTCATCATTAATATAAATTTCTTTTCACAAATGATGAACAATGAATATTGTGCACGATTAGAAATATCTGTTATTTGGCACTAAGTGTAAATGTTATATCTTTGCATTAAACTGTATTAAATGTTATATCTTTGCATTAAACTCGAATGGCTCATTTTGATAAAAATTTAATTAAAACCTCAAAAGTATAGTTTTAAGTAACAAAAATAATAAAGAATGTACTTAAATCTAGTAAAATGAACTCTTAACACTCCATTTTGATATCTCTACATTTATTAACAAGTTGTACTTCCTTGTACCTTACTAAAGTTGAGCACATATAATGAACAAATACCATAATGCTAAACCACTCTCAAAATTATGCGGTTCACATTACTTCTTTAAAACTAATAACTAAACAGATGTTATGAACATTAGTAAAAAAAAAAGGCAAGCTACCTTTAATGTAGGCAAATAATGTATCCACTGTAGTATAGAACAGTGTAATTTCATTAAATAGAAACCAAGTGACTGCTAAATATCTCAGTTCTTTACTGTAATATAGTATATGTACCTCTCATTTCTAGCATTCATATCAGCAAAATATATATTTATGATTGTGGATACATATGATCTAAAATTTGTTTTGGTTGTGACTAGGCATCCTAGTATCCATGATAGGAAATTTCACAGGTGTACTTGCAACCAAAATGTATATTTAACATTAGTGCACACCAGTCCTTAGATACATTTAAGAATTCAATACTGCCATGCATGTGTGTAAAAAAATTAATTTCTGATTTAAGACATCCAGTGGTGGAAAAAGACACACAGAGAAAAAAAAATTATTTTAACACTGTACCTAAAAGAGAGTATCAAGTGACAAAGCCTCTTGTAGGTGAAACATTTTAACAATAAAAGGTCTCCTTATGCTATATTTGTCTTCCTCCACCACTTGTCAGGTCACAGCCACACTCTAATCAAAGACAACCAGTAAGTGTGATGAATGGTTTGAAAAACCGACAAGTTGAAGATTGAGACACTTATGCAGCATATGGGAATCTTTATTCAGGAAACGTTTCGCCACACAGTGGCTTCATCTGATGAAGCCACTGTGTGGCGAAACGTTTCCTGAATAAAGATTCCCATATGGTGCATAAGTGTCTCAATCTTCAACTTGTCGGTTTTTCAAACCATTCATCACAACTGTCAGACACAGCAGCATCATGGGATCTTGTTACAAAGAATTCTTCAACACTTGTTCAACCTTTGGACGAAGACCTACTTTGACTAGTGGATGGTACCACTATGACCCCGCCTCCGCCTGCTTCACCTCACCTCACTACAGTATATAAGCCACGTCTACGGCCCTATGCTGTACATTCTACAAGATTGATGGACTGAACACATCGACTCCAGGTTGAGGGACTGATTACTTCATTCTCCTCCTCTCCTTACACCTTCCTCTTTGTATTGGACTGATGAAGCCACTGTGTGGCGAAACGTTTCCTGAATAAAGATTCCCATATGCTGCATAAGTGTCTCAATCTACAACCAGTAAGGATGAATTTACAATGTCAATGGTGCCACACAGGCACCACTGCAGCCAACAATAGTTACAGTTTACACAGAAAAACAATAGCTTCTTACTTTTCAGTATTAATGCATGATACCATAGTCATGCTTGAAAGAGAACTTGTGATATTTAATAAGTTTAAAATTTGACACTTCTCCCCAAAGCCCAAGACTAGAAAAGTTTATTCCCTAAAAATAGGGATATCTCACTAAAAGATGAACAAAAATAAATTATAACATATATACAATGTAGCCATATAAGCTAACAGCGAAGATGAACAAAAGTGAACATTCTCTAAAAAATCTGAATACATATATATGTGTATGTATGTATGTATTGGTGGTGCGTTGAGGTATATGTGGAGTCAAAAAAGGTTATCTATGGAGGCACAGAAGGGAATGTATGAAAGTATAGTAGTACCAACACTCTTATATGGATGTGAAGCTTGGGTGGTAAATGCAGCAGCGAGGAGACGGTTGGAGGCAGTGGAGATGTCCTGTCTAAGGGCAATGTGTGGTGTAAATATTATGCAGAAAATTCGGAGTGTGGAAATTAGGAGAAGGTATGGAGTTAATAAAAGCATTAGTCAGAGGGCTGAAGAGGGGTTGTTGAGGTGGTTTGGTCATTTAGAGAGAATGGATCAAAGTAGAATGACATGGAAAGCATATAAATCTATAGGGGAAGGAAAGAGGGGTAGGGGTCGTCCTCGCAAGGGTTGGAAAGAGGGGGTAAAGGAGGTTTTGTGGGCGAGGGGCTTGGACTTCCAGCAAGCGTGCATGAGCGTGTTAGATAGGAGTGAATGGAGACGAATGGTACTTGGGACCTGACGATCTGTTGGAGTGTGAGCAGGGTAATATTTAGTGAAGGGATTCAGGGAAACCGGTTATTTTCATATAGTCGGACTTGAGTCCTGGAAATGGGAAGTGCAATGCCTGCACTTTAAAGGAGGGGTTTGGGATATTGGCAGTTTGGAGGGATATGTTGTGTATCTTTATACGTATATGCTTCTAAACTGTTGTATTCTGAGCACCTCTGCAAAAACAGTGATTATGTGTGAGTGTGGTGAAAGTGTTGAATGATGATGAAAGTATTTTCTTTTTGGGGATTTTCTTTCTTTTTTGGGTCACCCTGCCTCGGTGGGAGACGGCCAACTTGTTGAAAAAAAAAAAAAAAATATATACACAATATATATAATATTCTCCATGGGGAAGTGGAACAGAATTTTTCCTCCGTGAGCCGTGCGTGTCGTAAGAGGCGACTAAAATGCCAGGAGCAAGGGGATAGTAACCCCTTCTCCTGTATATATTACTAAATGTAAAAGGAGAAACTTTTGTTTTTCCTTTTGGGGCACCCCGCCTCGGTGGGATACGGCTGGTGCTTTGAAAGAAAGATGTATGTATGTTATGTACGTATGTATGTATACTATATGTATGTATATATGTATGAACAGTGGAAGCTTGGTTTTTGTACGCCCCAGTTTTCATAGGATTCGGTTTTCGACGACTTTTTCCGTTGAAATTTTGTCCCAGTTATCGTACATCACCTCAGTTTTCGTCGAGTTGACAATGGTCTGTACCGAATGCACCCACCTGCCCGCCCGCGTCACTTGGCCACCCAAGCGCCAAGTGACTCGGTCTGCCTGTGTTTATCGTTGAGTGAGCATCACCCCGTGCGGGAAATAGTGTTTTGGAGTTAATTTGCAAAAAGGCATGGCACTTGATGGGCTGAGGCTAACCCTGATGACCCTACGCCTGTTGTTGAATCTATTGTGTCTTTGGGGAAACCCATGAGGTTGGATGTGAGTGGCCGTGGTCAGGATGTGGAAGAGTTTGTGGTCGACCACAGAGAAGAGCTAACCACTGAAGAGCTGCAACGCCTTCAACTGGAACAGCAACAGATTGCAGCTGAGGAAATTACTTCGGAGGAGGAGGAAGAGACCAGGGAGAATGTGCCATCTTCAGTGATTAAGGACATGTGCAAAGTAGAGTGAGTTGCAAAGTCTTGTAGAGAAATATCACCCTAACAAAGCTGTTGCAAGCAGTGTCTGCAACATGTTCAATGACAATGCCTTGTCCCATTTTTGGCAAATCTTAAAGAGATGTCAGAAACAGACCTCTCTGGACAGTTTTTATGTGCAGCAGGGGTACAGTGACTCTTAAGCTGATCCTAATGGCAGAAAAGACAAAGAAGGGAAGTAACCCCTGATAGGGCTTTGATACCTGAAGTCCTTATGGAAGGGGATTCCCCTTCCAAACAATAACCTCTCCCCTCCTCGTCGTTTTCCATACGCCAACAAGTCTTCAATAAAGGTAAAAGTTATATTAAATGTTCATTTATACATTTCATTAGTCATTTACATTTATTTCTCATTGTTTTCTGTATGTAAAACTATAGTTATTCTCTATAAAGTGTATCTTCTGTTAATATTTTTGGGTGTCTGGAACAGATTAATTGAACTTACATCATTTCTTATGGGAAATATAGCTTCAGTTTTCGCACAATTCGGTTTTTGTCAGACTTTCTGGAGCAAATTAATCACGAAAACTGAGGTTCCACTGTATACACATTGTAATGGTCTGGGCATATGGAGAGAATGATAAACAAGGTGATTTAAGAACAGAAAGAGACCACAGGCTTAAATGGTGCAGAATAAATGTCTTTAGAGGACACGCCTACAAAGCATTGTCGATCAACCTAGCTGTGGTACTTACGTTGAACTACAAGTATCAGCAGTCTGATTGATAACACCATCAACACAGCAACTGCCCAAAAGTCAGGCTGATGAAGTGGTAACCCCCATAACTGCCACAGAGTAAACACAAGATATAGGGTGAAAATTAAATGTCCAGTGTCTAGTTGTCTACAGGTCACACTCAATACAGCACTCAACAATGTTTGTATATGAGTCCTTTTTTAAACAGTTAAACACTGAGGTTGTATACATTCACCAGTAAAAACTTGATACACATTGTAACACTTCAGTATCTTGCCTTTACATGTTCATACGGTATACTGTATGTGTATTTGTAAGGAAAAAAAGAGATTATTAATGTGCATTAGGAAGAACTGAATAAAGCTTGGCAACAATACCATGATATTATGCTTATATCTTGATAAATTTTGGATTATTTAGACCAAGCTTAAAGTTGATATCTGACAGCACAATGGAATATTGCCTTTCTTTCTCTGCACTTATACCAGTCATAATATCTTCATCTACTTCCTCTTCTTTCTTCTCACCATTGTTATTATTTTTCTTCTTCTTCTTCTTTTTCTTCTCCTTCACTGGTTCATCATCTTCGTCCTCGTCCTGAAGATAATTAAAAAAAGTTATGCAACAAGAATCAAAAGTTTTTCTATCATAGTATTACTGTATATGCAATGAAATAGAAAATTAAAAGCTTTGCAGTATTTAAAAACTAGATACGGTACTTTAAAATTAAATTCAACTTGAGAATTGTACTGATCAACTTGAAGCAATGATATAAATAGGGGAAAGCTCTAAACCCATAGAGGTTATATAGTAACTGGAGAATGGAATGCAATCAGGTTCAATCCAAGAAAGAGGGCAATAGGTCCAGTTCCTTGGATCAAGAGCCCCTCACTGGCATCAAGGCATCTTGATGTTAGTGAGAGGCATTTTAGGCAGAGCAGTGAGGTAGCAAAACATTTTGAATCACATTCACCTGAACTGCAAGTTAAGGAAACAATTGCTCAAAATTTAAATGCACAATCACACTTAAGCAACACATTTTAATGAAACAACCTTTTCTAACAAAATTAAGACAGATAAATATAAAAGTCAAGGGACTAGTAACCCCTTCTCCTGTATATATTACTAAATTTAAAAAGGGAAACTTTCATTTTTCTTTTTGGGCTACCCTGCCTCTGTGGGATATGGCTGAACTGCAAGTTAAGGAAACAATTGCTCAAAATTTAAATGGACAATCACACTTAAGGATAACTTACTTAAACAGAACATTGACATAACAATACAGGAATGTACATGGGAAATAAAATAGGAAGTTTTATATTGCAGAAGTGTGCAGAATGGCACAAAAATAATGAAGAAGTATAATTGCATGGAAAACACCACAGTGAAGAAGACTGGTTATTCAGAAAATGTAAAAATAATGACTTATGGGTACAGTATAAAAAAGATTAGGAAGGGAAACTACTTTCCTGGAAAAAATAATAAAAGGAAAATTTGATCAGATTCAATAAGTACCAATAGGAATATGTTATTCATAGCCAAAGATAATAGAAATATAGCATTAAACCTTAAACTTAGTATGATGTATATATTCTATAATTTGTGCAAAATATATATATAGAGAATTCTTTAAACTCAAGATCTATAAGTAAATTATTACTACAGAATATTTTGATCAATACATTCACAAACGCTTCATAACATGCATGAATGCTGCAGTGGCTTGGTTATCTCTTCAGAGCAAAATGTAGAGTAGTTAATTCTCTTAACATTCATATTTACAAGTACATATATTTATTAGTAAAGAATGTTTTGAACATATTGCTAGTATAGATACAGTATTTACAATTGTAGTTGCTGGCCAATATCCTTAGGTCAAGAGAGGGGCGAACATGTCTAGTGGCTAAAATATTATTTTGTCACTGCCAATTAACTATGACATTCAAAAGGATTACTTTCATTAACAAAAATAAGAGGAAAACAAGTGTAATGGTAATAAAGAAAACAGCCAGGTCTGTAGTCTTATATTAAGGTTAAGTGTACCATTACAGTTAAGCTGTATCGAACCAGTGGATGTACAGTGGACCCTCAATTAACGGCAGCATCAAGTAACGGCAAATTCGTCTAACAGCACTCTTTGGCGTAAATAAAATGGCTCTACCAACGGTGAAAAACTCATCTAACGACGTCTGTCCCGAACTTGTCCATGGGGCCAGAGCGTGGCCTGAGTGGGCCCAGCCACTCCAAAACTCCATGTACAGCCAGTGTGCCAGTGTTTACAAGCCGTTTTGGTCAATTCCAAGTGTACCTGCGATATTTTTTGTATTACTCCAGTGTCTTTAGTGCTTGTAACTGCTAAATAAGCCACCATGGGCCCAAAGAAGGTTTCTAGTGCCAGCCCTGTTATAATGAAGGAAAGAAACACAATAAAATTCAAGAAAAAACTCGTAATAAAGTACCAAAGTGGAGGAGGAAGAGAGAGGGGAGAATGTGCCTTCTGCAGTGATTCACTGATTCTACGATATGTACGATACTACAGCAGCAGGTATCGATAAAGGCTATAGTGCCAGCCAGCAATAAAGTGTAGAATTAACAGTGTAGCAAGTAAGTTAAGCAAGTAAGCGATAGAAAAATGACACGAAAGTAATTCTCCAATGTTGTTGGATGTGTGTACATCCTCTGAACATATGCCAGCCTGCTATCTTCCACTACCCTAAACCTCTGCCAGCATCTCCTCCATCAAACTAACTAATTAAACTAACATCTCCAAGGTAAGTGTAAATATAAAAGTGTAAGCATAAGAGTAAATATATTAAGTGTAAATATAAAAGGACCCCAATGGAAATACATAAGTCACTCTGACTTTTTTGGGTTATCCTAGGTACTTTACACATATGCTGCTATGTATGATAATCTATGTAACTGTATTTGTGTATACCCGAATAAACTTACTTATTTATAAATTAAAATGCAAATATTTCTTAATAAATTAAAATGTAAATCTTTCTTATTTATAAATTAAAATGTAAATATTTCTTAGTTATAAATTACATACATTATTTAAGTGTGATGGTGATGCTGGCAAAATCCTCCACTGCCACCAACACAGCTTCTCTCAGTGGCAGCCCTTAAACCCAACAATAACACTTACACCATTTACTCCTCTCATATATTGACATATTTTATTCATTCTAGAGTATATATCATGTTTCCATTTTAT
Organism: Cherax quadricarinatus; assembly: GCF_038502225.1. Lineage (NCBI taxonomy): Eukaryota > Metazoa > Arthropoda > Malacostraca > Decapoda > Parastacidae > Cherax > Cherax quadricarinatus. The sequence continues at coordinate 56,315,194 of NC_091296.1, forward strand.
TGTTTATGTCATATTAAATGAATTGTGATAGATAAATAAGCCATAGATGATATTACAGTAATATTAAAGCATAATAAACTTGTCTTCCTCTTGCCTCCTACGTGTCTTGTTATACACCAACATTATGACATATTTTATTCATTCTAGAGTATATATCATGTTTTTATGTTATTAATATTGTTTATAATGTCATATTGGATGAATTGTGATAGATAAATAAGCCATAGAGATGATATTAGCGTCATACTGAAGCATTATAAACTTGTCTTCCTCTTGCCTCCTACGCGTCTGTCATACACCAAGCTGAGTCAGTAAAGATAAGTCAATAAAGGTTAGTGTGATGTTAAATGTTCATTTAACCATTTTATTAGTGCTTTATATTTATTTGTCATTGCTTTCTGTATGTATATTTATATTTAATCTTTAAAAAATATTTTTTGTTGATACTTTTGGCTGTCTGACACAGATTAATTGGATTTCCATTATTTCTTATGGGGAAAATTAATTCGACTAATGGCTACCTCTTTGGAACGGATTAATGCCGTTGGTTGAGGGTCCACTGTATTCACCTAGGTATCTGCAGGGGTCGAGATTCAGCTCTTGTGCTCTGTCTCTGCACTTCAATTAAGTGGTGGGGCTCACTCCCTGTTATATAGGACACAGATTGTTATGCTAGATATATATTTGGCATAAAGGGACAAGATGCTTACCCAATTATGCCACACAGCAGTTCATTTAAGCTAGGCATGATTCATGCTTAATAGTGTCATGCTTAGTTCTCCACAGATGTTCTGATACACAGTGCCCAGTTTGAAGGTTAAAAGCTTAGAAATCTGATTGAAGAAAATACTGCACATGCATGAAACCCTCTCGACTTAAAGTCAAACAGGAATGTGGTTAAAGGGCCCAACAATAAGCAGTAAATATGTATGAAGCAGAAAGTAGAAGTTTTATTAATCTTCTTTCTACTTTCAACACATCAGCCATATCCCACCTAGGCAGGGTGGCCCAAAAAGAAAAGCAAAAGTTTCTCTTTTTAACTTTAGCAATATATACAGGAGAGGGAGTTACTAACCCCTTGCTCCCAGCACTTTAGTTACCTCTTGTGACATGCATGGCTTACGGAGGAAGAATTTTGTTCCACCTCCCCATGGAGATAAAAGGAAATAGACAAGAACTAGCAAGAACATAGAAGAAAACCCAGAGGGAGACGGCCGACTTGAAAAAAAAAAAAAAAAAAAAAAAAAAAAAAAAAAAAAAAAAAAAAAAAAAAACATGCATGTGCAGTGTGACCTAAGTGTAAGTAGAAATACAAGATGTACCTGAAATCTTGCATGTTTATGAGACAAAAAAAGACACCAGCAATCCTACCGTCATGTAAAACAATTACAGACTTTCTTTTTACACTCACTTGGCAGGACGGTAGTACCTCCCTGGGAGGTTGTTGTCTACCAACCTATTACCTAGGAGCTTTATAAATCTTCTTTTAACAAACCAGCCATATCCCACCGAAGCAGGGTGGCCCAAAAAGAAAAACAAAAGCTTCTCTTTTTAACTTTAGTAATGTATACAGGAGAAGGGGCTACTAGCCCCTTGCTCCCGGCATTTTAGTCGCCTCATGAAACGCATGGTTACAGTGGAAGAATTCTGTTCCACTTCCCCATGGAGAAGCTTTATAAATATTACACAAATATGTAACATATGAGAGTGGATATAGGGATGAGTTGCATAGCTAAACAATGACATTCATATATTAATACAAGTTCCTTGTTAAAAGCTGTAGAAAGCAACACATTTTAATGAAACAACCTTTTCTAACAAAATTAAAACAGATAAATATAAAAGTCAAGGGACTAGTAACCCCTTCTCCTGTATATATTACTAAATTTAAAAAGGGAAACTTTCATTTTTCTTTTTGGGCTACCCTGCCTCTGTGGGATATGGCTGGTTAGTTGAAAGAAGAATATAAAAGTATTTCCTTGGTGGGGAAACAACCAACGTATTAAAAAAGAAAAAAATAAGCAATCAGCCACTTTTCCCTTCCTCTTCCCATATTTCTCTTTTTGTTTCTTTCAAGTAGTATCACAATCCTAATTCCTTACACAATTTTTTCCATACTACTTTAACTATTTTGCATACACAGCATGTGCTAGGCTAAACTCCAACAAGAAAAAGATAGATCAGGAGAGTAGTTTTGTATGCATTGAGAGTCACATGGTGCTTCTGACCTAAATACAACACCTCCAACACATAACCAGATCCATATAGAGGCTGGGTTCTTGGCTTTCTACTTTATTTCATGATTTTCCATACATTTGAGTGCTAACCTATAAGTGTACAAGAGAAGATATTAAATTGTGAGAAGTTTTTGTGGTAAATAAAACACACTGTACACATTAAAAAAAAAATCCATAGTCATATAAGGGTTAGTCATTTGGAAATGAGGGAGGGGGAGAGGGCAGAAAGTAAGAGTTAGTGTGAAACTGCTCTACATATCATTTCTCAGGAAAGCATCCCAGCAGAGATTGAGAATTGGGTGTAAAATATGAGGTCAAGTGAGTTGGCAGTCTTTGTGGCAGTTTGGTGATTGATAAGTTATTGGTAGACAGCAACCACCCAGGGAGGTACTACCGTCCTGCCAAGTGAGTGTAAAACGAAAGCCTGTAATTGTTTTACATGATGGTAGGATTGCTGATGTCTTTTGTCTGTCTCATAAATATGCAAGATTACAGGCATGTCTTGCTACTTCTACTTACACTTAGGTCACACTACACATACATATACACATTTATTCATACACACTCATCTGAGTTTTCTTTGATTTTATCTTAATAGTTCTTGGTCTTATTAATTTTCCTTTTATATCCATGGGGAAGTGGAATAAGAATCTTTCCTCCGTAAGCCATGCGTGTTGTAAAAGTCAACTAAAATGCCGGGAACAATGGGCTAGTAACCCCTTTTCCTGTAAAGATTACTAAAAAGAATAAGAAGAAGAAAATTGTCAAAGTGGGAAGTCTGAATGTGCGTGGATGTTGTGCAGATGATAAGAAAGAGATGATTGTGGATGTTATGAATGAGAAGAAGCTGGATGTCCTGGCTTTAAGTGAAACAAAGCTGAAGGGGGTGGGAGAGTTTCAATGGAGAGGAATAAATGGGATTAGGTCAGGGGTTTCAAATAGAGTTAGAGCTAAAGAAGGAGTAGCAATAATGTTGAAGGATAAGCTATGGCAGGAAAAGAGGGACTATAAATGTATTAATTCAAGGATTATGTGGAGTAAAATAAAGATTGGATGTGAAAAGTGGGTTATAATAAGCGTGTATGCACCTGGAGAAGAGAGAAGTGTAGAGGAGAGAGAGAGATTTTGGGAAATGTTGAGTGAATGCGTGGGGAGTTTTGAATCAAGTGTGAGAGTAATGGTGGTTGGGGATTTCAATGCTAAAGTGGGTAAAAATGTTATGGAGGGAGTAGTAGGTAAATTTGGGGTGCCAGGGGTAAATGTAAATGGGGAGCCTTTAATTGAGCTATGTGTAGAAAGAAATTTGGTAATAAGTAATACATATTTTATGAAAAAGAGGATAAATAAATATACAAGGTATGATGTAGCACGTAATGAAAGTAGTTTATTAGATTATGTATTGGTGGATAAAAGGTTGATGGGTAGGCTCCAGGATGTACATGTTTATAGAGGGGCAACTGATATATCGGATCATTATTTAGTTGTAGCTACAGTTAGAGTAAGAGGTAGATGGGAAAAGAGGAAGGTGGCAACAACAAGTAAGAGGGAGGTGAAAGTGTATAAACTAAGGGAGGAGGAAGTTCGGGCGAGATATAAGCGACTATTGGCAGAAAGGTGGGATAGTGCAAAGATGAGTAATGGGGGGGTTGAAGAGGGTTGGAATAGTTTTAAAAATGCAGTATTAGAATGTGGGGCAGAAGTTTGTGGTTATAGGAGGGTGGGTGCAGGAGGAAAGAGGAGTGATTGGTGGAATGATGAAGTAAAGGGTGTGATAAAAGAGAAAAAGGTAGCTTATGAGAGGTTTTTACAAAGCAGAAGTGTTATAAGAAGAGCAGAATATATGGAGAGTAAAAGAAAGGTAAAGAGAGTGGTGAGAGAGTGCAAAAGGAGAGCAGATGATAGAGTGGGAGAGGCACTGTCAAGAAATTTTAATGAAAATAAGAAAAAATTTTGGAGTGAGTTAAACAAGTTAAGAAAGCCAAGGGAAAATATGGATTTGTCAGTTAAAAACAGAGTAGGGGAGTTAGTAGATGGGGAGATGGAGGTATTAGGTAGATGGCGAGAATATTTTGAGGAACTTTTAAATGTTAAGGAAGAAACAGAGGCAGTAATTTCATGCACTGGTCAGGGAGGTATACCATCTTTTAGGAGTGAAGAAGAGCAGAATGTAAGTGTGGGGGAGGTACGTGAGGCATTACGTAAAATGAAAGGGGGTAAAGCAGCTGGTACTGATGGGATCATGACAGAAATGTTAAAAGCAGGGGGGGATATAGTGTTGGAGTGGTTGGTACTTTTGTTCAATAAATGTATGAAAGAGGGGAAGGTACCTAGGGATTGGCGGAGAGCATGTATAGTCCCTTTATATAAAGGGAAAGGGGACAAAAGAGACTGTAAAAATTATAGAGGAATAAGCTTACTGAGTATACCAGGAAAAGTGTACGGTAGGGTTATAATTGAAAGAATTAGAGGTAAGACAGAATGTAGGATTGCGGATGAGCAAGGAGGTTTCAGAGTGGGTAGGGGATGTGTAGATCAAGTGTTTACATTGAAGCATATATGTGAACAGTATTTAGATAAAGGTAGGGAAGTTTTTATTGCATTTATGGATTTAGAAAAGGCATATGATAGAGTGGATAGAGGAGCAATGTGGCAGATGTTGCAAGTATATGGAATAGGTGGTAAGTTATTAAATGCTGTAAAGAGTTTTTATGAAGATAGTGAGGCTCAGGTTAGGGTGTGTAGAAGAGAGGGAGACTATTTCCCGGTAAAAGTAGGTCTTAGACAGGGATGTGTAATGTCACCATGGTTGTTTAATATATTTATAGATGGGGTTGTTAAGGAAGTAAATGCTAGGGTGTTTGGGAGAGGGGTGGGATTAAATTATGGGGAATCAAATTCAAAATGGGAATTGACACAGTTACTTTTTGCTGATGATACTGTGCTTATGGGAGATTCTAAAGAAAAATTGCAAAGGTTAGTGGATGAGTTTGGGAATGTGTGTAAAGGTAGAAAGTTGAAAGTGAACATAGAAAAGAGTAAGGTGATGAGGGTGTCAAATGATTTAGATAAAGAAAAATTGGATATCAAATTGGGGAGGAGGAGTATGGAAGAAGTGAATGTTTTCAGATACTTGGGAGTTGACGTGTCGGCGGATGGATTTATGAAGGATGAGGTTAATCATAGAATTGATGAGGGAAAAAAGGTGAGTGGTGCGTTGAGGTATATGTGGAGTCAAAAAACGTTATCTATGGAGGCAAAGAAGGGAATGTATGAAAGTATAGTAGTACCAACACTCTTATATGGGTGTGAAGCTTGGGTGGTAAATGCAGCAGCGAGGAGACGGTTGGAGGCAGTGGAGATGTCCTGTTTAAGGGCAATGTGTGGTGTAAATATTATGCAGAAAATTCGGAGTGTGGAAATTAGGAGAAGGTGTGGAGTTAATAAAAGTATTAGTCAGAGGGCAGAAGAGGGGTTGTTGAGGTGGTTTGGTCATTTAGAGAGAATGGATCAAAGTAGAATGACATGGAAAGCATATAAATCTATAGGGGAAGGAAGGCGGGGTAGGGGTCGTCCTCGAAAGGGTTGGAGAGAGGGGGTAAAGGAGGTTTTGTGGGTAAGGGGCTTGGACTTCCAGCAAGCGTGCGTGAGCGTGTTAGATAGGAGTGAATGGAGACGAATGGTACTTGGGACCTGACGATCTGTTGGAGTGTGAGCAGGGTAATATTTAGTGAAGGGATTCAGGGAAACCGGTTATTTTCATATAGTCGGACTTGAGTCCTGGAAATGGGAAGTACAATGCCTGCACTTTAAAGGAGGGGTTTGGGATATTGGCAGTTTGGAGGGATATGTTGTGTGTCTTTATATGTGTATGCTTCTAGACTGTTGTATTCTGAGCACCTCTGCAAAAACAGTGATAATGTGCGAGTGTGGTGAAAGTGTTGAATGATGATGAAAGTATTTTCTTTTTGGGGATTTTCTTTCTTTTTTGGGTCACCCTGCCTCGGTGGGAGACGGCCGACTTTTTTAAAAAAAAAAAAAAAAAAAAAAAAAAAAAGAACTTAAAAGAATGACTTCCCCACCTGCATCAGTAAACAAAGAGTTCAGTCATTTAGAGCAGGCATAGGGATGTCCAGCTGCAGCAAGTTTCAGTCTAGCCAGGGTAATGATATTTGGTCTGTATTTACACGGTTCTTGCATAGGAACATCTGAATTCTTAAAAAATATATTTCTCAACTTTTATAATTTGTTGGAAAATCAATTTTGTCTAACATGTCTGCATAACAGTTACACAAAAACTCTAAGTAAAATACTACTATAAGGATCAAATTCAAACATGCTGCCAACTCATGGCTTAAGGTCCAGATATAGCTTGAGATTCCATGCCTGCTTTATGGTGTACATTAAGTCCTGCGTGAACATCTGTGCATGAATACATGCATGCATACCTGTGTGTGTACATAGTGAGTTCACAATATAAAGACCACTGTAATTAAATAAATGAAGCTGCATATTAACACACATGCATGCACGAATGCAAGCACACACATACATACATGTATATATGTATACTTTAGTAAAATCATACATTAGTAAAATCATATTATAAATCTAGTCCAATGTTCAACACCATAGTGAAAGGACACATTAACAAGAAATACAAGATTTTTGAATGAGGTTGGAGATTGTCCCAAAGAGGTAAAAAATACGTCTTAAAGTGATGGTCTGGGAGTGTCTGAAGGAAAGTTACAAAGCAGAAGATACTGGATATACCATAGAGTAAAATTCATTATACTGTACTGTAACTAACTTATTTTAACAACAACGTAATACATTCATTGCAGTCCTTCAACCTAATGAGATGCATTTCATAATAATGCACAACACAGTTTTTCTTTGGTATACATATTTTCTTTTCTGTACCATAGTATAATGCTAGAAATTTAAAATGTTAATAAGGGGGATTAATAAATCTTATCATTGCTTTATAGTTACTTGACATTCCAAAATTTTGAAATGAAGTACAGTAACTGGTTCCACACATCTGGATTCAATGAAGTGTTCACTTTTTGGGACACTCTCCGCCTCCCATTGCATCTGATACTGACCTTGTTGTACCGGTATATTGCAACACTAACCGGCTCTGAGTTGTTCTTGACTTTCCGCTCACGCTTCACCCTTCCTGTTGGATTGGGCGGCTCCTCCTTTTGTCTTTCTTTTCTTGCCTAAAATGTACAAATTTTGAAGTAAGAATCACATTCATAGCGTCAGTTCCTGATCAGGTGGGCTGTAGTATCTACACTGGACTACAATTTGCTAGCATGAACAACCTGACTAGTAAGGCTATCAATCAGGAAGCCTGGTCTGGGACCTGCCCATGGGGTGATGACCCCGAAATCCACAACAGGTAAACCAGAATTAATAAACTAGGACTTTTAAAATTCTACAAAAAATGCAGTTTTTAATTATTTATACTGCCTGAGAACTTCATGCATATAAGACTACTATATATGCATGAGAACCAGGCATAAAAAAATACATGGATAACTAAGACATATGCAACAGTTGGGCATCTTTATTGTTGATAATAAAGATACCCCAAATGTTACACAGGGTTAAGGAAGTTTTGAGTGCCTGCAGTTTAGATGGGTATGAGCAAGTTAACTTTTATCAAGGTATTCAGGGAAACAGGTTAGCCAGACTTGAGTCCTGGAGATGGGAAGTAATTTGCTTGCACTCTGAAAGAAGAGTGATGAGGCTGAAGTTCAGAGGGTCATCTGAACGATGATGTAAATATTCTTCTGGCAAGACAATTATTAAATGACAGTGAGTTTTTCCTCTTTTTCAGGTTACCCTGCCTTGGTGGAAGATGGCTGGTGTATCATAAAAAATAATTACATTATTCAGAAAACAAAGTAAATAATAATACAAATAAAATCATCTTTTAAAAAGAACACATCAAGATTTTTATGTTGCTTGAAAACATTTTAACTATTCATTGTGTTTAAAATGATTTGTTCAAAATTTTACTCTCTTACATGTACAGTGGTTCATTTCTAATATGCAGTTTCATCACTTCTCTGTTGTACTCCAACATCACTATACAGGATGGCCCCACTTAGTATATAGCAGATTAGGTCCTGGGCTGCTACTGTAAAGCAAAAATTGCTGTAAAGTGAAACAGCCTTCTTATTTTTTTTATACTTTCAAATGCATATAGAAGCCTGATAACATGTCTATACTATGATAATAGTATGTGAGCAATAGAGCCAAGCCTACAAAATGCATATACAGTGCACATATTACTTACCTTAAAATATATTCATCCTTAGGTTACAGTTATTAGTAGTAAATATATTTATTGTAGGAAGTCTGAATAAATGAAGAATGGGTATAATTGAAAACTGCTGCATTAGTGGAACACCGTACAGCAAGGCCCATCTGTATAATACTTTTGCACTTTAACCCCTAAACGGTCCAAACGTATATATACGTTTTTTCAACATTTGAAAGTTCAGTGGTCCCTCAATAATCGTCCATAATCCGTTCCTGGAAGTGGGACTATTATCGAAATGGACGATTTTCGAATAAATTTTCCCCATAAGAAATAATGTAAATCCAATTAATTCGTTCCAGACACCCAGAAATATCAACAAAAATTTTTTTTTTTACCTAAAAGATAGATTTACATGCACAAAAGAACGAACATTCAACATGACAGTTACCTTTATTGAAGGCTGTTGTTGATGAATGGAAGACAGGGAGGAGGAGAGAGGGAAGAGAGGTTATTTGGAAGGGGAATCCCCCTCCATACAGACTCTAGGGCACTAATAAAATGTATAAATGAACACTGGTAATAGGGGTAGTTGATGAGTGGAACGGTCTGCCTAGTAGGGTGATCGAAGCTAAAACATTGGGTAGTTTCAAATTTAGGTTGGATAAATACACGAGTGAGAGGGGTTGGATTTGAGTCGGACTTGCACCTGAGCTTATTGCTTGGGTAGCATTTGTTCTGTTAGTGGGTTGGATTTGTGAAGGACCGGCCTAGTATGGGCCAGCAGGCCTGTTCCAGTGTTCCTACTTTCTTAATTTCTTTTTTAACATCACACTTACAAGTAGGGTGATCGAGGCTAGGACCTTGGGTAGCTTTAAGAAGAGATTGGACAAATATACGAGTTGGAGGAGCTGAGTTTGATTTGTGTCATTGGGTATGTGAGTAAATTCTTGGGTAGCTTTGGGTGGAGGTCATTTTGATAAGGACCTGCCTTGTATGGGCCAGTAGACCTGCAGTGTTCTTCCATTGTTATGTTCTTATTGGCTATTTGTTTGTGTGAGGGAGGAATGGCAAGTTTATTGTTGGAGAATATGACACTAATATCAACTCTATGGCTTATTTATCTATCACAATTCAACTAATATGACATAATAAACAATATTAATAACATAGAAACATGGAATATACTCTAGAATGAATAAAGTAAGTCATTACGTATGTGTTGTGTTGTTGTTGGGTATATAAGGGCCACTGAGTGTAAGCTGTCAATAATGGTGGTGAAGGTGGAGTTGGTTAAATGTTCACCAATCAACTCCTCCAATGTTAAATTAGACACATGTCGGTTCTTTGAACCATTCATCTACAACTCGTCCAATGTTGTTAGGTAAGACATATGCAACAGTTAGGTATCTTTATCTCGAAACGTTTCGCCTACACAGCTGTTCGATTTGAGTGAGACTTGCAAATGAGTGGATAGAGTTATCAGAGCTTATTTCTTGGGTAGCATTGAGGACTGGGTTGGGAAAATGTTTCGTTAGTGGGATGAATTGTAAAGGACCTGCCGAGCATGGGCCAACAGGCCTGCTGCAGTGATCCTCCTTTCTTATGTTCATCAACCACTCTCACAACTGCTTCCACTCTAGTTAGTTTAAGTTAGTTTAATATGTTTATTATGCACCCCATACCCATCCTGTGGGCGGTAGTCAAAAGATTACAGAGGTACATAATTGGTCCAGGGACTGGACTCCAAAGTTTTGATAGCTGAGCAAGTTACAGAGGTAATGAACCACCACCATCTTTGTATTTTTCTACAAACTTTTTCATAAATTATGTGTTTCTCACATTCTTTACCAAAGGGCTGGCACTAGAAGCTTTATTTGGAGCCATGGTAGCTTATTTAGCACTTGCAAGCACTAAAATCAATGGAACATTATGAAATATTTCGTAGGAGCATGCGAGGGGACCGTCACTCACTGGTAAACAATGGCACACTGGCTGGGAAGGAAAGGCCGAGGTGGCTCAGAGCGTGAGTACGCGTCCGGGACGAAGGACTATTAGGACTATTAGCGAGTTACTGGACCATTTGCGAGCCAATATTTTGACGAAAAAACAGGACTATTTCCGAAATGGACGACTTTCAGGCCGGACGATTATTGAGGGACCACTGTACACGTATGTAAAAAAATGTACATCATTTTTTTTTTTACATTTGAAAATGTGTAAAAAAAACTTTTATCTACATTTTTTTGTTATATTTGAAAATATGTAAAAAAAACATAGATCTACTTTTGGAGCACTACGGATCTGAATGTTGATCTGTTTGGACCGTTTAAGGGTTAACAAATAAAAGTAAAACAGAACAATGAATGATAATTAACCTTTCTCATCTGATTGTCATATTCCAAGGCATCGTAGAAATTGGGTTTTTCTCTCTTGACTCGTTCACTGCGACGTTTTCCCTCAGGTGCTGGTGATCCCAGGTCTCCCTTCCCCACAGACGATGCCATGGCTATCAGTCCACTAACAGAGCTAGATGTGGTTACACTGCGGGTAGGTTTCATGTCTTTGAGTGTACTTTCGTCTAATTCTTCTACCTCCGAGGGGTTTGATGTTGTGGATCTGCGACGCTCTTCAAAGAACTGGTGACCACAGTGGCAGTGCTTGGTAGCTACCGGTACCTGCTCAAAAGATAAGAGGTGTATAATGTATAGAGATGATAACAGGTGTATAATGTGTAGTGATGATAACAGGTGTATAATGTGTAGTGATAACAGGTGTATAATGTGTAGTGATAACAGGTGTATAATGTGTAGTGATGATAACAGGTGTATAATGTGTAGTGATGATAACAGGTGTATAATTTTTTTTTTTAACACGCTGGCCGTGTCCCACCAAGGAAGGTTGACCCAAAAAAGAGAGAAACACTTTCACCATCATTCACACATATTATTATTATTATTTTAACACATATCACTGTCTTTACAAAGCCAGCCACATACTACAGTTTAGATATCACTCCAAATAGCAAATATCCCAAACTCCTCCTTTAAAGTGCAGGCATTGTATTTCCCACCTCCAGGACTAACCTGGAGGCTAACCAGCTTCCTTGAATCCCTTCACAAAATATTTCCCTGCTGACACCCCAACAGCTCGTCAAATCCCAAAAACCATTCGTCTGCATTCACTCCTAACATGCTCACACATACTGCTGTATGTCCAAGCCCCTTGTACACAAAACCCCTTTCACCCCTTCCACTCATCCTTTCCTAGGATGACCCCTACCCCCTCCTCCCCTCCACTACAGATTCATATTTATTTATTTATTTATTTCCAATTTGTGCACACATACAGAGGTACAAAAAAATACAGATAAGAGCAGTATGCCAAAGCCACTTATACTATGCATAGCATTACATTAGCATAGCATTACTCATAGCATTAGCATAGCATTACTCCTTCCTCTCTAAATGACCAAACAACCTCAACAAGCCCTCCTCAGCCCTCTGACAAATACTTTTAGTAACTCCACACCTCCTCCTAACTCAGTAGCAAATATTTACAATAAAATACTTGAATATCTTCTTGTTAAATTCACCAATATATTCTTGACAAGGATGAAGTGTGTTGAAGCAATAACTCTCCACTGATGTGTTTCTCTTATATAATGTTTCTGGCAGTAGCCATGCAATATATTAATACTATAGTAATAGTTATTATGTACATATCAGGTTTCATAAGTCACTATATGCTTGGCATCACACCTGTGTCACTCCACTTCACACTACCAAGACAACAACGACCAACATGTAGACAAATGGCTCAGAAAATCGACAAGTTGATAAATTAGACACACGTGCAACACTTTGGTCATCTTTATTGAGGAAACAGTTTCGCCAGAGTGACTTATCAGTCATATACAGACACCCAAATGTTGCACATGTGTCTAATTTATCAACGGGCAACATGTTGCAGTAAGTCATAAATAAAATTTACTTTTATTCCAGCGGTACTTCAACTTTTTCAGGCCTACTGTGAGGGTATTGTTGTGTGGAGGCCTACAGTGTCTCACCCGGGGGGGGGGGCCTCACAAAACCTCAAATATACACCTCAAAAAACCCTCTAAAACCTGCGGGCAACTTATAAGCCATCTGGCGACATTCAGCGGCGGCCAATGACTGAAAAAAAGGGTTAAAAGGGGAAGCAATATAGTGAAATAAGGCGGCTCACCTGCCTCCTACACTCGGGACACCTCTTGCTCACTGTTTTGCTAATACCTTTCGGAGGCATCACGGAATTACACTCCCGGAGGTAGTTAAATTTTTTTTTTATTTACCAATTTAAAAAACTTCCCCAGAGCCCTGTGCCCTTGTCAAGGAGATGCAAATGAGGAGCGGGGAATCATGGGGTTATCGTGTGTGAAGAAGGTAATTATGCGTAACAAAGGGCTTGCAACACTCCACATTCTCACCCTCCATGATCAACGCCGCCATTGTTTACAGATTGTCCGATTCTAATAACCTTATATCAATTAATTTGATCCCGGCATATTAGTATATTAATTCCGCGAATGTCTCATTATTCCATCACCTTATCCGCCCAAGGTCGTTATTTGCGTTTTTTCTTGTTTTGTATTATTTTTATTTATATTAGTTAAGTAATATGCATATGATTAAAATGGGTGATATCCGAACATACTCCAATTGAATTATGAATTATTTTAAATTCATGTGGAGCAATAAATTACCCTATGCCCCATGGACCCCTTAGAAATATACATTTCTATAAAATAAACATACAAAATCAAAAATAAATAAATAAAAATATCACTATAGGTCAATTACATTTAATATAATCAAATATTTCACACCTGGAATTACCTTCTAAGACCTGTGTGCTCAAGTTAGGTTCCATTAATATCTCTACAACCTGCCAGCCTTCGTGTAAAATATTCTTTATCAAAAATATTAGATAAAATTTTATTTGACAAATATTGTGTACAAAATATATTAGCAATAGTGAAGAATATTGATTTGCAATATACAGGATGAGCTGCTGGAGGCGTGACGGACACCTAGACAACTTTCTTATCTTACAGTTCTTCTTCTCTCTCAACTCCGTTTTTCTTGGCTCTTCCAACCTTGTTGTCCGTTATCCGCTCTAATGGTCTTTCTAGTTTTTTAAGCACACACCACCATTAATATCCCGCTGCCATATATGTTCGGTGGAATATATAACAACGGTGGAAATCCGTAAGAGTATTCGAGTGTGTTGGGTCATCCCAGGTTAAGTTCTACATGCTGTAGTCTTAACAAAGTATATAATATATCACTTGGTGTCCCCTCAAGGGGGACCTGTAAGTGCTTTTACTTATCTGATAACACCAGAAAGTCTCAGCTAATGAGATTCAAATTTATAGCACTAATGTAGGGTAACTAGGACCAGACTTCTGTCACTGGAACCTACAGTGCACTGTAACTTTGGTCACAGTGCACTGTAACTGGTCACAGTGCACTGTAACTTTGGTCACAGTGCACTGTAACTGGTCACAGTGCACTGTAACTTTGGTCACAGTGCAATGTAACTTTGGTCACAGTGCACTGTAACTTTGGTCACAGTGCACTGTAACTTTGGTCACAGTGCACTGTAACTGGTCACAGTGCACTGTAACTGGTCACAGTGCACTGTGACCAAACTGAAGGATCTAGTCACAGCCTCCTGGAATGGTTCTCAGAACCTACAAAAAAAAATCTACATATCTTCAAACCTTCGAAGACAATGCCTACTGACTCCATAATGACGGAGAATTGAGATTCAAACATGTAGGCCTACACATGTGTAGGCCTACACATGCCAGTTTTATGTATTAAAAAGTGAGAAATTTTTATTCTCGTTAAATCACGTTAAAAAAATAATTGGGTCTAGCTAATAAGTTTATTCAGGTATACACAGTTATATAGATTATCATACATAGCAGCTTATGTATAGTGATGGTTCCTTGATGTTGGTGAGGGGCTCTTGATTTAGGGAATTGGATCTGTGCTCCAGTTCCCCGAATTAAGCCTGAATGCCTTCCACATCCCCCCCCCCCAGGCGCTGTATAATCCTCCGGGTTTAGCGCTTCCCCTTGATTATTATAATAATAATAATAATAATGTATAGTGAACCCCGGATAACCCAACAAAGTCAAAGTGACTTATTTCCATTGTGGTCTTCTGAATGACTCAATATATTATGTGTGACATATTTTACAGCCAGGAGAGTAAGTAGCCATTACGCTAGTTTGTGCACGGGCAGATTTGTCTAGTTAATAAATTAATTTGTAAAACTTAGAATAGTTGGCATCAGTGCGAGAACTGGAGAATGACTCTTTCGATCGGCTTCAATTTTTCAGCCCTGGTGTGTTTCCTAGAGATCAAAGTTCACGTTGTTATTGTCCAGCAAAAGTTACAATTTTATTTAATAAGTAGTGATAGTAATTATCATTAAATAACTAAAAAAAAACCTCGTCTGATTGAGTTCAAAATATTAACGCTGATAACACTGTAAGTTTACCCTGTTTAAAAGCAAATTATAAATTTTAATGACACGTAAAAACTTGAAATTGTTGGATTAATGGAGGGGGTCACCGCCCCCGCGGCCCGGTCCCAGACAGGCCTTCTGGTTGTTGGCCTGATCGATCAAATTGTTAGTATTCGCAGCCCGTAGTCCAAAGTATGCACCACAACTGTTTTGAGGAATCTGTTGAGTTCCCTCTAGATGACAGATAACAGGGGCTTGTTGGTGATTCTCCTTATGCCTCATGCATAAAGGGAAGGTGATGAAGAGTCGTGGTCCCTTAACAACTTACCAATTTATATCAGTATTTTATACGTCGTTATCATGTACCCCTTATCCTTCCTGTCCTCCAGTGTCGTCAGGTTGATTTCCTTTAACCTTTTCTCTTAGAACATACTTCTTAGCTCCAAGACTAGTTGTAAACCTTTGCATTGTCTCTAATTTCTTGGCGTGCTTGACCAGGTGTGGGTTCCATGCTGGTGCTACATACTCCTATATGGGCCTGACGTACACAGTGTACATTGTCTTGAATAACTCCTTACTTAGCTGTCGAAACGATATTCTTAGGTTTGCTAGGCGCCCATATGCTGCAGCAGTTATTTGGTTGATGTGCAACTCAGATGTGCTCGGTATGATACTCACCCCAAAATCCTTTTTCTTGAGTGAGGCTTGCAGCCTTTGTGTCCCCCCTTAGCCTGTACTCTGTCTGCGGTCTTCTTTGACCTTCCACAATCTTCATAACTTTGTAATTGTGAGGTTAAACTCCAGGAGCAAGTTGTTGGACCAGGTATGCAGTCTGTCCAGATCTCTTTGTAGTCCTGCCTGATCATCATCAGTTTGAATTTTCCTCATTAATTTCACATCATCTGCAAACAGGGACACTTTGACTATCCCTTCTGCCATGTTATTCACATATGCCAGAAACAGCACTGGTCCTAGGACTGACCCCTGTGGAATCCCTCTCGTCACAGGCGCCCACTCTGACACCTCGTCACGTGCCATCACTCGTTTTTTCCTTCCTGTCAGCTATTCTCTGATCCACTGCAGCGTCTTCCCTGTTTTTCCTGCATGCTCCTCTAGCTTTTGTACTAATCTCTTGTGCAGAACTGTCGAGAGCTTTCTTACAGTCTAAGAAAATGCTCTCTCTCTCTCTCTCTCGTGTGCGTGCGCGCGTTTGTGTGTGTACTCACCTATATGTGGTTGCAGGGGTCAATTCACAGCTCCTGGCCCCGCCTCTTCGCTAGTCGCTACTAGGTCACTTTCTCCCGCTTAAAGACCCTTATCATAACTAAAGCTTTGTATATATCTCTCTTCTACCACTTTACTCTCCAGATTGTTCCACTTCCTGACAATTCTAAGGCTAAAGAACTGCTTCCTAACATCCTTCTGACTCACCTGAGTATTCAACTTCCAGTTTTGTCAACTTAATCATATTTCCCATATCGGAAACATTCTGTCCCTGTTCACCTTGTCAATTCCTCTCAATATTTCGTACGTCGTTATCATATCGCCCACCAAATAGTGAAACAGTTCAGAAGAGGTAATCTGGAAATTATTTAACAGGATTTAATGGGAAAAAAATTCTCACATTATTTTGCAAATAAAACTGCCAGATCTGCTCCCACTTTCACGGCGCGCATAACGGAGATAAAACACCTCAATTACTGGGAGCGCTTGAGGTTCCTAAACCTGTATTCCCTGGAATGCAGGCGGGAGAGATACATGATTATATACACCTGGAAAATCCTAGAGGGACTAGTACCGAACTTGCACACGAAAATCACTCACTGCGAAAGCAAAAGACTTGGCAGACGATGCAACATCCCCCCAATGAAAAGCAGGGGTGTCACTAGCACGTTAAGAGACCATACAATAAGTGTCAGGGGCCCGAGACTGTTCAACTGCCTCCCAGCATACATAAGGGGGATTACCAACAGACCCCTGGCAGTCTTCAAGCTGGCACTGGACAAGCACCTAAAGTCAGTTCCTGATCAGCCGGGCTGTGGCTCGTACGTTGGTTTGCGTGCAGCCAGCAGCAACAGCCTGGTTGATCAGGCTCTGATCCACCAGGAGGCCTGGTCACAGACCGGGCCGCGGGGGCGTTGACCCCCGGAACTCTCTCCAGGTAAACTCCAGGTAAACACATCTAAATTTCACTCTCCGCCGAGGTCGATTTTTTTGGGGCATCGTTTTTGAACTTTTGAAGCTATGCCACTAGCAACTTTGTTGCTGACAACTGTTTAGCATGATTAATTTCCACTAGAGGACCCAGCTTACCTGTGTCCTCATCTCCATGCTGATACACATCACTTTCCAGTTTAAGCTTGTAGCTACATGCATCTGTTCATGCCTGAGACACTGATTATCTTGCATCAAGGCTGAGAGACTGATTATCTTGCATCAAGGCTGAGAGACTGATTATCTTGCATCAAGGCTGAGAGACTGATTATCTTGCATCAAGGCTGACACACTGATTATCTTGCATCAAGGCTGAGCGACTGATTATCTTGCATCAAGGTTGAGAGACTGATTATCTTGCATCAAGGCTGAGAGACTGATTATCTTGCATCAAGGCTGAGAGACTGATTATCTTGCATCAGGGCTGAGAGACTGATTATCTTGCATCAAGGTTGAGAGACTGATTATCTTGCATCAAGGCTGAGAGACTGATTATCTTGCATCAAGGCTGAGAGACTGATTATCTTGCATCAAGGCTGAGAGACTGATTATCTTGCATCATGGCTGAGAGACTGATTATCTTGCATCAAGGCTGAGAGACTGATTATCTTGCATCAAGGCTGAGAGACTGATTATCTTGCATCAAGGCTGAGAGACTGATTATCTTGCATCAAGGCTGAGAGACTGATTATCTTGCATCAAGGCTGAGAGACTGATTATCTTGCATCAAGGCTGAGAGACTGATTATCTTGCATCAAGGCTGAGAGACTGATTATCTTGCATCAAGGCTGAGAGACTGATTATCTTGCATCATGGCTGAGAGACTGATTATCTTGCATCAAGGCTGAGAGACTGATTATCTTGCATCAAGGCTGAGAGACTGATTATCTTGCATCATGGCTGAGAGACTGATTATCTTGCATCAATGCTGAGAAACTGATTATCTTGCATCAAGGCTGAGAGACTGATTATCTTGCATCAAGGCTGAGAAACTGATTATCTTGCATCAAGGCTGAGACTGATTATCTTGCATCAAGGCTGAGAGACTGATTATCTTGCATCAAGGCTGAGAGACTGATTATCTTGCATCAAGGCTGAGAAACTGATTATCTTGCATCAAGGCTGAGACTGATTATCTTGCATCAAGGCTGAGAGACTGATTATTTTGCATCAAGGCTGAGAGACTGATTATCTTGCATCAAGGCTGAGAGACTGATTATCTTGCATCAAGGCTGAGAGACTGATTATCTTGCATCAAGGCTGAGAGACTAATTATCTTGCATCAAGGCTGAGAGACTGATTATCTTGCATCAAGGCTGAGAGACTGATTATCTTGCATCAAGGCTGAGAGACTGATTATCTTGCATCAAGGCTGAGAAACTGATTATCTTGCATCAAGGCTGAGACTGATTATCTTGCATCAAGGCTGAGAGACTGATTATCTTGCATCAAGGCTGAGAGACTGATTATCTTGCATCAAGGCTGAGAGATTGATTATCCTGCATCAAGGTTGAGAGACTGATTATCCTGCATCAAGGCTGAGAGACTGATTATCTTGCATCAAGGCTGACAGACTGATTATTTTGCATCAAGTCTAAGAGACTGATTATCCTGCACCAAGGCTGAGACACTGATTATCTTGCACCACGGCTGAGACACTGATTATCTTGCATCAAGTCTGAGAGACTGATTATCCTGCACCACGGCTGAGACACTGATTATCTTGCATCAAGGCTAAGAGACTGATAACATCAGATTATCTCTGTCCACCTCGTCGTTGACTCCGTCTTCCAATAAGGTTGATGTCTACAGGAGTGAGATCCATCTCTATTAGGCTGATAAAGCCTGCAGTGCAGGCGAAGCGTTTCCCTTTTAAAGTTTCTTAGTGCTACACATACATCTCACTCATCCACTTGAACTGCTTCAGTGATCCCAGAAAGGTATCCCGGGTATCCCATAACGCTATCCAACTGTACCTCAGAGCAGCCAAGACGCATGGGTAGGTGCATCTCCCAACTCTCCAGAGGCAGAGGAACTACATCTAAACGCACCAAAAGACCTAAGAGCTACAGTTCAACCCTTCCAAGAGGTTTAAGACTTTAACATCCTCAAATAGCCCATCCTTTGCTATAGACCAAAAGTTGTGCTGTTATCAGTCTTTCCATGTGCACTCCCTTCAACTCCTCCGTGGAAAAAACCAAGCATGATAGTTTTATTTCTTCATGGTATTGAGGGCAACACCGGCGCCACCAGTAGTGGCATTATTACTGCAACACAAGAATAGGAGACTAACCTCCCGGGAGGCACCAAGCCGAGGGAAAAATGCCTAAATTGGACCAAATTAAATCTCTGAGACGGCGAACTTTTGAGAGGCGAGATGAGGAGACTCAGCTGGTCTTAAAGATTGCCTTTTGAGAGGCTGAGGCTTTTTCTTGGGCTGCAAGGAGAAGGTGGAGAAAGCGAAGGGAAGAGAAGATTGAAGGGAAGAGAGAACCAAAGATGGAGACTCAACTATTGGACTCAGACTGTACGGTAGACCTCTGTTTAGGTCAACCATGACAGTTTCCTAGAGATCACTACCGAAGATCATGTGGGATTCAATTTTCCTAAACATACCACAACCAGCCTCATTGAGGACGACGTTTTTTTTTATAGGAAGGCCTATTTTGCTATACTTAATTGACTGGTATTTAAAAATTATTTGTGTAATTATCCTTGAAATACTGCAAGATATTTGTGTATTTACAATCCTAGAAGGCACTTTACTAAAAATTTTCATGATAAATTATGCTGTCAAAAATGCACTTACCAACATCTGTATTGCATCTCCTGCCATGGAGTTTCGTGCCTTATTTCATATTGGCGAATCGACTTTTACATCAAATAACTTCTCATTTGAACGAATCATTTTTTAATTAGTTTAAATACATGAATATATTCTCCAGATAGTCTCTGCTTGGCAAGGCTGGAGAGTGAAATTCCGTGAGTATTTCTTTGCAATGTTTACCTCTTAATAAAACTCGTAAGTTTGTCGACTTTGTCTACACTCACTCCAGTTTCTCATCGAGGAAATTAAATCTTCATCAGAGTACAAAACAAATTCTGGCCACAAAATAGAGCGAAACACCAACGTCAAAGACCTGGGAGTGATCATGTCGGAGGATCTCACCTTCAAGGACCATAACATTGTATCAATCGCATCTGCTAGAAAAATGACAGGATGGATAATGAGAACCTTCAAAACTAGGGATGCCAAGCCTATGATGACACTCTTCAGGTCACTTGTTCTATCTAGGCTGGAATGTTGCTGCACACTAACAGCACCTTTCAAGGCAGGTGAAATTGCTGACCTAGAAAATGTACAGAGAACCTTCACGGCGCGCATAACGGAGATAAAACACCTCAATTACTGGGAGCGCTTGAGGTTCCTAAACCTGTATTCCCTGGAACGCAGGAGGGAGAGATACATGATTATATACACCTGGAAAATCCTAGAGGGACTAGTACCGAACTTGCACACGAAAATCACTCACTACGAAAGCAAAAGACTTGGCAGACAATGCAACATCCCCCCAATGAAAAGCAGGGGTGTCACTAGCACGTTAAGAGACCATACAATAAGTGTCAGGGGCCCGAGACTGTTTAACTGCCTCCCAGCATACATAAGGGGGATTACCAACAGACCCCTGGCAGTCTTCAAGCTGGCACTGGACAAGCACCTAAAGTCGGTTCCTGACCAGCCGGGCTGTGGCTCGTACGTTGGTTTGCGTGCAGCCAGCAGTAACAGCCTGGTTGATCAGGCTCTGATCCACCAGGAGGCCTGGTCACAGACCGGGCCGCGGGGGCGTTGACCCCCGGAACTCTCTCCAGGTAAACTCCAGTAGTATATTTAAGGTGTAGTTTGACGAGCACAGAGTAAGCTATCAATACTGTGTTTCGAATTTGGTATTCCATCTGTACCTTCTAGGGAAGGATGTGTCCATGATGAAGAGCGCTTGGCCACAGTACATTAAAAATACGGCAGCGACCTTTCTTACATCAAATTAAATAAAAAAATTGTTTTCAAAATATTATACATAACCGGACCTCAGTCATCTGAACAACCCATGGTATGAACTGTATTTCTGGCATCGTAGTTGTTATTACCGAAGAATGTATATCTCTTAGTGTATACAGTGTGTATACTATACACACTGAGAGTTTGTTTTAATGCCGTTTTTATAATAATAATAATATCTTTTTATACCTACCTGGAGTATATCTGCAGAGGGTTTCGGGGGTCAACGCCCCCGTGGCTCGGTCTGAGACCAGGCCTCATGGTGGATCAGGGTTTGATCAATCATTATTTCTACAAGGTATACACACCATAGCTGACATCACAGACATATTTCTATATAGAAAGCAGAGCAGTTCCAGGAAATTTGGCCAATTTTGTCCCCAGGATGCGACCCACACCAGTCGACTAACACCCAGGTACCTAATTTACTGATAGATGAACATGGAGAGCAGGTGTCTTAAGGAAACACGTCCCTAATATTTCCACCCGTACCGGGGGTTGAACCACGGACCTCGGCGTGCCAGGTGAGTGCGCTACCAGTCGAGGAATTACAGTATTCTTAGCTGATGTTGAATAGGTTACACGAAGCCTTAATAACCAATAGGCTTTAAATAAGCCCATAGCGAGCATAAGGAAGAGTAGATCCAGCCTATTCTTCAGTTCCTCGGCTCTCCATAACTGTACCATCGTGTTTAACTCATATACAAAACACTTAAATTTACACCTAAAAACTTTCATGGGCGGTGCGAGGCTTTTGATCCAGGGAAGTGAAGTCACGCCGTACTTCCTTGAAGTAAACCTAACTGACTCCCTGTCAATAATAATAATAATGACAATATTATTAATAATAATATTAACAATAATAATATTATAGTCATACCTTACGAAGAACTTTCTTATATATACACGTTTGTCTAAATAAAGATGATCAAAGTGACAAAGAAAGTAGGTAAAAATAAACGAGAGAGAGAGAGAGAGAGAGAGAGAGAGAGAGAGAGAGAGAGAGAGAGAGAGAGAGAGAGAGAGAGAGAGAGAGAGAGAAGAAAGGGATCCCTGGAAGTCCACTGAGTGAAAGGCAGATAAATATCGCTGGAGGAAACCTGAGTCAGTATCTGATAACAAGCACTAATAATAATAATAATAATAATAATAATAATAATAATAATAATAATAATAATAATAATAATAATAATAATAATAAAATATCTTTATTTCTACAAGTACATGTACAAGGTATACAGACCATAGCTGACATCAATGACATACTACTATATAAAAAGCTGCTTATTATTAGGTCAGTTTTGTTCCAGGATGCGACCCACACCAGTCCACCGGTACCCATTTTATACTGATGGATGAACATGGACAGCAGGTGTCTTATGGAAACACGTCCTAATGTTTTCCAGCCTAACCGGAGATTTCGAACCTTAAGACACCTATAACAATCGGAGCCAATTACCGGATACCTCACACAAACATCCCAAATTTCAGTGAGAAATTAAAGTCACTAATAACAAATAGACAAATGAATAAGCACCACCTTCTCTTAGCTGGAGACTTCAACATCAACCTTGGCTTACTAGATGATCAGCCTGTAACTGATTTCATCAACAATATGAACAACACACTTCTCATACCAACAATAACTAAACCAACCAGGCTCACTGAGACAAGTGCAACCATAATAGACCACATATGGACCAATATACTAGCCCCCCTTAAATCAGGGATAATCACAGATAGCACTACAGACCACTACCCTACCTTCCTCCTGACAAACATTAGTAAACCACCACTTGAATACAACAAAGTCTCATTTAGACTCCATGACGAGGCCTCAATAAGGAAGTTCACAGCTGACCTAGAGACTGTTGACTGTCCTACAGAATTCTCCAAGGCCAATGGTATTGATGACTGGACAGACATTTTTCTTAACAAATTACTTAGACTATGCAACAAACATTGTCCTATAAAAACGAAACAGATCACAAACAAACGGCTTGGTTACCCATGGCTAACCAGCACCATTCTGAAATCCACTGACAAGAAACACCAATATGAAAAGCAATATAGACAGGGCTTAATACACAAAGATATTCTTAAACACTATTCATCAGTTCTCACCAAAGTAATAAAGAAAGCCAAACAACTATACTACTCCAGTAGATTCACAGACACTAGAGGAGATATAAAAAAGACTTGGAAAACACTCTCTCAGATTCTAGGGACCCACAAACTGAAAAAAACAAGAATATTGTCCTAACTAAACCTAATGAAACACCACTACATCCCACTGACACAGCTAACAAGATAAACGACTTCTTCTCAACCATAGGATCTAATCTCACCAATAAAATCCCACATACCAATGCCCATGCTGGGGACTACCTAATTGGGAATTTCCCAAATTCCTTCTATCTTGCACCAACTGAGCCCATGGAAGTCACCGAGATTATAAAGTCACTTAAAAATAACTCAGGGAATCTGTCTCATGTCCCACCATTACTGTACAAGCAAGCGGCTCATGTCCTTTCGCATGCTATTTCATTACTTTTTAACAAGTCACTAGAAACTAGCACCTTCCCGAAACTACTCAAGATGGCAAGGGTTACACCAATACATAAAGGTGGTGACCCTACAGACTTAAACAACTATAGGCCAGTATCAAACTTACCATTGCTATCCAAAATCTTTGAGAAACTCGTGCACAGGAGACTATATTCATTTATAACGGCACAAAACATACTCAACCCCTGCCAATTTGGATTCAGGAAAAATAAAAGGACTAATGATGCAGTCATAAAAATGCTAGATCTGCTTTACACAGCATTGGAAAATAAGGAATATCCACTAGGAATTTTTATTGACCTAAGAAAAGCTTTTGACACAGTAGACCACGACATCCTACTCCACAAACTTGACCATTACGGTATAAGAGGCCACACGCTTGCTTATTTCAAATCTTACATTACTAATAGGTATCAGTATGTCACCATTAAAGACACAGCATCAACAACACGGCCACTTGATACTGGAGTTCCGCAGGGAAGTGTCCTTGGTCCCCTGCTCTTCCTCATATACATCAATGATCTTCCAAACGTATCCCAACACCTGAAACCCATTCTCTTTGCTGACGACACGACTTATGTCATCTCTCACCCTAATCTTGCCACCCTCAACACCATTGTTAACGAGGAGCTGATCAAAATATCGACTTGGATGACAGCCAATAAACTTACGCTTAACACTGACAAAACCTACTATATTATGTTTGGTAGCAGAACAGATGCACAAATTAACATTAAGATCGACAACACTCTAATTACCAGACATAATGAGGGCAAATTCCTAGGCCTATACCTTGACAACAACCTGAATTTCAGCACCCATATCCAACACATAACCAAAAAAGTATCCAAAACGGTTGGGATCCTCTCCAAGATACGATACTACGTGCCGCAAAATGCCCTCACACTATACCACTCACTTATTTATCCATACCTCATCTATGCTATTTGTGCTTGGGGATCAACTGCAGCAACACACCTAAAGCCAATAATAACCCAACAAAAAGCTGCAGTAAGAATAATCACTAAATCCCATCCCTGGCAACACCCCCCCCCCCCACTTTTCATAGATCTAAACTTACTCCCTGTTCAGTACATCCACACTTACTACTGTGCAATCTACATCTACAGGACCTTAAACTCCAATATCAACCTTGACCTAAAACGCTTTCTTGATAGTTGTGACAGAACCCACAGGCATAACACCAGACACAAACATCTCTACGACATTCCCCGTGTCCGACTAAACCTTTACAAAAATTCAATGTATGTCAAAGGCTCTAAAATCTGGAACACCCTACTTGAGAACTCTAGAACTGCAGACACATTCATCACCTTCAAAACTACCATTAGAAAACATCTTATCTCCCTGATACACCCCATCAACTAACTACACGAATACCACCTGGTGGTTCACACTTACACTCACTCACCCATTTGACCATAAACAGAAATATTAACCTCAATCTTAAAATAATGAATCCTATGATACTCCAATACTGAAACTATGTACTGTGCCAAAACAAAAGCATTCACATTGCTAAACTCACAAACTAGTATTTAGTCACTTAGCCATAATACCAACTTACCTCATAATTTGTAATATTTTAAAATAAAGAATTAAACTAAGTCTGCCCGAAATGCCTAGCCATGCTAGGCGTTCTAGTGGTACACTCTGTAATCACTATTTTACTACATGTAAACCACACAATAACCAAATTCTGTAAACTCAGCATTGTAATCCTTATAGAGAATAAACTTTGAATTTGAATTTGAATTTGAACTCCGGACCTCAGTGTGTGAGCTGAGTGCGCTAGTAATCGAGCTACGGGACACAATTGTCTCTTACCTTGTCCCAGTGACGCCAGCACTCATTACCATAACTGTCAACCAGCACTCACTACCATAACTGTCAACCAGCACTCATTACCATAACTGTCAACCAGCACTCACTACCATAACTATCAACCAGCACTCGCTACCATAACTATCAACCAGCACTCATTACCATAACTATCAACCAGCACTCACTACCATAACTATCAACCAGCACTCACTACCATAACTATCAACCAGCACTCTCTATCATAACTATCAACCAGCACTCACTACCATAACTATCAACCAGCACTCTCTATCATAACTATCAACCAGCACTCACTACCATAACTA
This sequence comes from Cherax quadricarinatus, assembly GCF_038502225.1. NCBI lineage: Eukaryota > Metazoa > Arthropoda > Malacostraca > Decapoda > Parastacidae > Cherax > Cherax quadricarinatus. Next base: position 56,341,231 of record NC_091296.1, read on the forward strand.
TCAACCAGCACTCATTACCATAACTATCAACCAGCACTCATTACCATAACTATCAACCAGCACTCACTACCATAACTATCAACCAGCACTCACTACCATAACTATCAACCAGCACTCTCTATCATAACTATCAACCAGCACTCACTACCATAACTACCAACCAGCACTCATTGCTATAACTGTCAACCAGCACTCACTACCATAACTATCAACCAGCACTCTCTACCATAACTATCAACCAGCACTCACTACCATAACTATCAACCAGCACTCTCTATCATAACTATCAACCAGCACTCTCTGCCATAACTACCAACCAGCACTCACTACCATAACTATCATCCAGCACTCTCTGCCATAACTATCAACCAGCACTCACTACCATAACTATCAACCAGCACTCACTACCATAACTATCATCCAGCACTCTCTGCCATAACTACCAACCAGCACTCACTACCATAACTATCAACCAGCACTCTCTGCCATAACTATCAACCAGCACTCACTACCATAACTATCATCCAGCACTCACTACCATAACTATCATCCAGCACTCTCTGCCATAACTATCAACCAGCACTCACTACCATAACTATCAACCAGCAATCGCTATCATAACTATCAACCAGCACTCTCTGCCATAACTACCAACCAGCACTCACTACCATAACTATCAACCAACACTCACTACCATAACTATCATCCAGCACTTTCTGCCATAACTATCAACCAGCACTCACTACCATAACTATCATCCAGCACTCTCTGCCATAACTATCAACCAGCACTCACTACCATAACTATCAACCAGCACTCACTACCATAATTATCATCCAGCACTCTCTGCCATAACTATCAACCAGCACTCACTACCATAACTATCATCCAGCACTCTCTGCCATAACTATCAACCAGCACTCACTACCATAACTATCAACCAGCACTCTCTGCCATAACTATCAACCAGCACTCACTATCATAACTATCAACCAGCACTCACTACCATAACTATCATCCAGCACTCTCTGCCATAACTATCAACCAGTACTCACTACCATAACTATCAACCAGCACTCACTACCATAACTATCATCCAGCACTCTCTGCCATAACTATCAACCAGCACTCACTACCATAACTATCATCCAGCACTCTCTGCCATAACTATCAACCAGCACTCTCTACCATAACTACCAAGTAGCAGGAGAAAGGTGTGATAGGAGGCAAAGGGAGAGATGGTAGTAGTAACAGTAGCAGTAGTAGTGATGGTAGCAACAGCAGTAGTTGTGTGTGTGTGTGTGTGTGTGTGTGTGTGTGTGTGTGCATGCGACAATCTCCGGGATTGAGTTGTCTTGGCTCCCTGTTGACTGTGATCTTGTGAAGTCATCTCACTCCCATTTACACTGACTGGTTCACAGGAGAGTGCGGCTGTGAGTGCAGTTATGAGCACAAGAAAAGTATTGGTATGTATGATAGTGTAAACACTGCCTCACACATGATGTGAGGTGTGGAAAGGGAGCTGTGTTTGGCCTCCACATTTCAAAGGGAAGCTTTCATGATTTTCTCTTGGCATAGCGTACAAGCATGCAGATATTTGTGTTTCATCATCCCCTCAAGGAAGGTTCCTTGATGTTGGTGAGGGGCTCTTGATTTAGAGAATTGGATCTGTGCTCCAGTTCCCCGAATTAAGCCTGAATGCCTTCCACATCCCCCCCCCCCAGGCGCTGTATAATCCTCCGGGTTTAGCGCTTCCCCCTTGATTATAATAATAATAATAATGTGTTTCATCATATATCGCAAGAAAATATATTTACAGGATTATGATATTGTTGAATGTGAGTTATTCTCATTGGAAAAGAATAATAAAAGCAGAGTCAATAAAAACTTGATATTTTTTTCACATTCTCTTGTAAGACGAAGAATGAAGGGAGATATGACAGTAGTGTACGAGTGGAAGATGGGCATTAACAAAGGGGATATAAATAAGGTCTTGAGGATATCCCTCCAAGAGAGAACCCGCAATAATGGATTCAAATTGGATACGTTTAGATTTAGAAAGAAAACAGGAAAGTATTGATTTGGAAATAGAGTAGTTGATTAGTGGAACAGTCTGTTTAGTAGGGTTATTGAAGCTAAAACCTTGGGTAGTTTCAAGTTTATGTTAGGCACTTACACATTACTTAAAAGGGTTATCAATACTTATTGCTTGGGTAGCGCTGAAAATAGGTTGGGCAAATATTTTTGTTAGTGAACTGGATTTGATAGGCTTGTTGCAGCGTTCCTTCTTTCTTATGTTCCTATAAAATTTTTGAACCTGTAAGTGATGCAAGATTTTTTTTTTACCGTTGAACTTATGATGAAAGAGTTGTTTCCTACCTCAGTTCATTTCAATTCCAGTTGTATCTATGATACAGTACCAACCATCAGTCTGTTAATTAACACTCGGGTACCTACTTACTGCTCGCTGAAAACAGGCAACAGGTAACAGAAAACAACCCACATCTCCACCAGCATAACTGACCTCAAGAACTTTACTCAACACTGGAGATTCTATATGTCGACATCAGGAATTTCTTCTACCACACAAGAGTTTCATTCTCACTTCAATATTCCAGGACCTGTTTGATAATCTAAAATAAATACTCTTTACGAATTCAGATTAGAGTCAAGAGATGAGTCTCGTCTACAATGTCTACACTGCACAAAGTGTCTTGAACAACAGGTAACAAACTAACAAGTGGCTTCTGGAGAGCTTCTGTGACTGCTGCCTTGTTTCTCCTGACGTCTGCACCACCACCATGCACCCGATGATTACCTCCTCAATAAACTGGATGAGTTTCAGTCTCTTCTCACTCCGAGAATGTATTCCCGTATCCCATAAACCCAGCTCCCTCCACCTTGATGAGCCGAGAAAGGTATCCTAGTACATCACAACCCGTCCCCTCTGCCTCAATGATCCCAGAAAGTCATACTATAAGCCCAGTACCCTCCACCTCTTTATCTCAATACCTAAATAGAAATAGTATAAAATACGGCATAAGTTTTTAATGCAGTTAAATATTTGCGTTGAAGGTTTGAAACCATTCAATAAAGACATTCATTAATTGGAATCTGATGTCCCAGTTTCTTCGGTAAAAATGGTAAATTGGCACCTACACAGCCCAAATCCAATTGGAACCTAATTCTGCACCAACTTTGAAAGTTTAAACCCAATCAGAAGAGTTGTTTTTTAGTTATCACATAAGTGACGAATATCCCAAAATACATTAGCAATTATAGCTTGGAACTGCTCAGAAGTTTTATTCTCAAGTTATCGGCGTTGATGGTTTAAAGCCGATCGGACGAGGCATTCACAAGTCGCATGAAAACCAGAATTTAAATTTTCCCAAGTTCTTCAATAAACTTAGCAGCATAAAATAAATCCAAAGCTTACTCAAATACAGTATGTGAGGGTTCCATGCTGGTACTACACACTCGAGGACTGACCAGCCAGATGTGATCTACACTACCATAGAGCACTTTTGTTCGGGTTCTGAAAGGCAGTGCGTACGTTTGGCAACACTGTTCATGTGTCAGGTTCCCTGCCAACAAGTGTGTCAGGTTCCCTGCCAACAAGTGCGTCAGGTTCCCTGCCAACAAGTGCGTCAGGTTCCCTGCCAACAAGTGTGTCAGGTTCCCTGCCAACAAGTGTGTCAGGTTCCCTGCCAACAAGTGTGTCAGGTTCCCTGCCAACAAGTGTGTCAGGTTCCCTGCCAACAAGTGTATCAGGTTCCCTGCCAACAAGAGTGTCTGGTTCCCTGCCAATTAGGGTGTCAGGTTCCTTGCCAAGAAGGGTTTCGGGTTCCCTGATAACGAGGTGACATGAGTCACACGTTACCTGACAACAAGGTGACAAGTTCTCTGCCAGTACACACACACACACACACACACACACACACACACAGGAGCTCGGACTCGACCCCCGCAACCTCAACTAGGTGAGTACACACACACACACACACACAGGAGAGCTTTCTGAAAAAATGGAGAAAGAGCTGTCTGTGAAATTGGAAAAGAGGTTGGAGAAGGAGACAAAGAATTGGGAGGCACAAGTCGAAACTGCAGTAGCCAAGATAAGGGTCCTAGAAGTTGAGATAAATAGGCTGAAGCGAGTTACAGGGGCAGTGACCAGAGAAGACACAGCATATGAAGCTGCGAGCCCGAACAGGAAGGAAGGAATTATGAATTATGCTAAGGTCATATCAGCCTGCCAAGCAGGGCCAAGGAGTGAAATGGAAGAACAGCTGGGTGTAGATGGAGAGAGTGATAGGTCGAATGCTGAGGCACAACCATGCTATCAAGAGCCACTGGAAAAATCAAGGGAGAAACTGACCACACACAGGCAGGATCCAGAGTCACAGAGGGTGAGGCAATGGGAGGAGGAAAGGGCAAAATCAGTGTTTATCCATGGGCTTCAGGAGAGAGAGGAAAGGACACACACTGAAAGGCAGCAGGAAGAAAGAAAGGAGATTGAGAAAATCATCACGGAAATAGGTGAAGAGATGGACGAGATTGTAAATTTTCAGAGAATAGGGGGGTACTCGAAGGGGAGAAACCGACCAATCAAGCTGATTCTCAGGACGGAAACAGTGCGGAACAGGATCCTCCAAGAGAAACCACGGTTGAAATACTCGGAAGAGTACAAGAAGGTGTTCCTAGACAGAGACAGAACACAAACAGAGAGACAGCAGCTGAGGGAGAGGACAAAAAAGCGAAAGGAGCTAGGAATAGAGACAAGGATGGAACCAGCAGAGGTCAGTCAGAGCAGAACAGAACAGCAAGGGCAAGCACACACACAACTATTCTCAGAACCATACAACCTATCACACCATCCCAACACACACTACAATCCATACCCACAGCCTCCACCCAACACCGAGCTATAGAATCCCACAGTATGCTACCAGGTCTCCCACCCTCACAGGCCCCCCAAACCACAATGTTGGAAAGGAAACTGAAGGTATGGTACACAAACGCTGATGGAATAACAAATAAGTGAGAGGAGTGGCATGAAAGAGTCAAAGAAGCATCACCGGACATCATAGCTCTCACAGAAACCAAGCTTACAGGTATGATAACAGATGCCATCTTTCCAACGGGATACCAGATCCTGAGGAAAGATAGAAGGAACAGGAGGGGTGGAGGAGTGGCATTGCTGATCAAACACCGATGGAATTTTGATGAGCTAGAGAGAGGAGACAGCGGAGAAGAAAGTGATTGCATAGCGGGAACACTTCACTCTGGAGGTCCCAAGGTGATAATTGCAGTGATGTATAACCCACCACAGAACAGCAGGAGGCCAAGGCAAGAGTATGACGAGAGCAATAGAGCGATGGTTGACACACTGGCTGCAGTGGCCAGAAGAGCTCATGCATGCAGGGCAAAGCTCCTGATCATGGGCGACTTTAACCAGAAGGAGATCGAATGGGAGAACTTGGAGCCACACGGGGGCCAAGATACATGGAGGGCTAAGATGATGGAGGTGGTACTTGAAAACTTCATGTACCAACACGTAAGGGACACTACAAGAGAGAGAGGAGAGGATGAACCAGCAAGACTGGACTTAGTATTCACCTTGAGTAGTGCAGATATTGAGGACATCACATATGAAAGACCCCTTGGGGCCAGCGATCATGTGGTTTTGAGCTACGATTACACAGTAGAGCTACAAGTGGAGGGGGAAGCAGGAAGGCCAGGAGAAATGAAACCAAACTACAGGAAAGGGGACTACACAGGAATGAGGAACTTCCTGAATGAGGTTCAGTGGGACAGAGAACTGGCAGGGAAGCCAGTTAATGAGATGATGAAATATGTAGCAACAATGTGCAAGGAGGCTGAGGAGAGGTATGTACCCAAGGGAAACAGGAATAATGAAAAAGCCAGGATGAGCCCATGGTTCACCCAAAGATGCAAGGAGGCAAAAACCAAGTGTGCTAGGGAATGGAAGATATATAGAAGGCAAAGAACCCAGGGGAATAAGGAGAGCAGTCGTAGAGCCAGAAACGAATATGCACAGATAAGAAGGGAGGCCCAACGTCAATATGAAAACGACAAAGCAGCAAAAGCCAAATCTGACCCGAAGCTGTTATACAGCCACATCAGGAAGAAAACAACAGTCAAGGACCAGGTAATCAGGCTAAGGAAGGAATGAGGAGAGACAACAAGAAATGACAGTGAAGTATGTGAGGAACTCAATAAGAGAATCAAAGAAGTGTTCACAGAGGAGACAGAAGGGGCTCCAGAAAGACGGAGAGGTGGGGTACACCACCATGTGCTGGACACATTGCACATAACCGAAGAAGAAGTGAAGAGGCTTCTGAATGAGCTAGATACCTCAAAGGCAATGGGGCCAGATAACATCTCTGCATGGGTCATGAGAGAGGGTGCAGGGGCGCTATGTGTACCCCTAACAACAATATTCAATACATCTATCGAAACAGGGAGATTGCCTGAGGCATGGAAGACAGCAAATGTAGTCCCAATCTTTAAAAAAGGAGACAGACACGAAGCACTAAACTACAGACCAGTGTCACTGACATGTATAGCATGCAAAGTCATGGAGAGGATTGTCAGGAGAAGAGTGGTGGAACATCTAGAAAGGAATGATCTCATCAACAGCAGCCAACATGGTTTCAGGGACGGGAAATCCTGTGTCACAAACCTACTGGAGTTACACAAATAACCCGCACATAAAAGAGAGAAGCTTACGACGACGTTTCGGTCCGACTTGGACCATTGACAAAGTACACTAACAGAGGTGGAGCAGGACGGCTATATATAGGCAGGAAGAGGTGGATATAGTAGTAGTAGTAGTACAAGAATTGTATATAATACTACAACTACTACAACTACTGATGAAATTAAGACACATGTGCGGCGTCTGGTTGTCTTTGTTGTGGACGTTTCGCCATCCAGTGGCTGGCTGGATGGCGAAACGTCTACGGTGGGGATGCCCGGGTGTTGTGCATGAGTCATTTCATCCTGTCGGTATTATATACAATTCTTGTACTACTACTACTACTACCTCCACCTTTTCCTGCCTATATATAGCCGTCCTGCTCCACCTCTGTTAGTGTACTTTGTCAATGGTCCAAGTCGGACCGAAACGTCGTCGTAAGCTTCTCTCTTTTATGTGCGGGTTATTTGTGTATCGTTCCAGTCACGGTATTGTGCCTTTTTGTTATTTATTTATTTATTTATCTACTGGAGTTCTATGACATGGTGACAGCAGTAAGACAAGAGAGAGAGGGTTGGGTGGATTGCATTTTCTTGGACTGCAAGAAGGCGTTTGACACAGTTCCACACAAGAGTTAGTGCAAAAACTGGAGGACCAAGCAGGGATAACAGGGAAGGCACTGCAATGG